>NW_027447585.1:0-28772 GCF_038048845.1 Mixophyes fleayi | reverse complement strand
CCTACATAGTTCAGTCATCTGGTTGCTTAAATCATATGAATAAGTAAAAGTACTATGGATTTCAACTTCATAAAACATACTGAAAAACTACTAGGATGTATTATTAAATATTACCGGGTAGCATAACATTTTAGAGTGCGCGTTCTATAGAGGCAAACTATTTAGTTGGGAACCCTTGTGGATGAACATGATAGATTGACATTGGAGTCAGAAAACAGTGTAGGTATCTCAAATATGCCACTATATATTGCAAATATATTGCTAAACTACAGAAAATAAAATAAGTAAAGGGAATAAATAATATATAAACTGTGATTCCATAGCAGGATTGAAACAATCCACAGGATTAGTCATGATGATGGATCAAGCCTATACATCGACATGTCCTCCGTATTTAGCCTATTACGGTCATTGTTAAATTAATAATATCTGTTTTACACAAATGGACCCTATCTTTAGTTGAACTACATGTTTACAGCATAAAGCCATATTAAAGCCTATTTTAAAAAATATATAAAATATGAAATAGAGTTCTTTGTCAGTAGTGATGATAATTAAAATATTAATTACAATAATGTAGCAGCACTAAACATAAACATGATGCTATAACATTAATGCAAACACTAAGAAAAAGGCTGGTTACACATTACAGGAAAATTCTAACAATGCAATATTTTTAGCAATTTTACCAGCGCCTGGTAAAAGTCCCAATCAGCATGCCAATTCCTGTGTACACACTATTGAAGTTGTACATGATTTACCATCAGATCTGTGCTCTACATCCATCATTACCATTAGCTGAAAAGATCCAGACCCTGCACCCCCTTAGAGATCTATGGATACTGCGGTTGTGAGTGCATACACATTACAGAATTGGAACAACATTGTTACAGCACTGAACACAATTTTTAATTTAGCTTAAAAATTTCGATCAACAATACAATAGGCTTTGGAATGATAATGTTTCATCGTTGCAGGGTACTCATTAACTGTAATATTGGGCCAATGGGTCATTTATCGTCCGATTGGCCTAATAATCAGATGAAAACACTGTGGTGTGTAACCAGTCTTAGACAGATATATTAATAAACCAATCTAATCCAGGTATCAATGTGCAACTAGTCACAGACCTATCCATTTATCCATTGAAAATTGTAAGAGGAAGTAAGTAACTTGCTACAAATTCATGGTGAGAATCTCCAGAATGAACTTGTTATGCTGAAAGTGTTCAATGTTTTATTATGAGAACTGAGATGCTTTACCAAGATAATATATTTTGATATCAAGAGTAAAAGCTAAAAGGGAATTGCACATTTGTGCATTTGAACTGAAAAAAATATCTTGCCAAAATGCAGTGTGACTACTACTATAACACTACTTGACTGCTGTGTTATATTAGCAAACTGTTTATATTTTATTGCCTTTTGTGGGTTTAGCATTCTTAAGGAAATGTTTATGCTCAAATTGAGTCATTTTATCAATGATAATGGGTTTTCATAAAACAACAGCGTTAGATAATTCAAGATAAAAAGAGGCAAGAGTGAAGTTCAAATGACTGTGAGTTTATTTGATAAAACATAAATATCCAAAGAAATTGGATATTTATTCATTGGATATATTCAGCTTTACTTAATAAAAAAATATCTAGAGGCACTGGCTGTCTGCATTGCTTTCCACAGAATGATTAAGGCACAGACTTGTAGAAGTAGACATAGTACTCACAGGATGCAATCGTGACAATGGAGAAAACCCAATCTTCCTGATCTACCTGCAGACAGCAAAAGTTCAAGGGCAGCTGAGATGAGCCCAGAGCCCCTCAATGCCATAATCAGCAGGCAGAATAATATAGAAATATTTCCATTCTAACCAGATGAGCAATGTTTAATAGGCTGTCATCATCATCATCAACATTTATTTATATAGCGCCAGCAAATTCCGTACCACTTTACAATTGGGAACAAACATTAATAAAGCAATACTGGGTAATACAGACAGAGATGTAAGAGGGTCCTGCTCGCAAGCTTACAATCTATGGGACAATGGGAGTTTGAAGCACAAGGGCACGTGCTACATCATATTGCACATTGGACCAGCTATGATTCAAAGGTAAAAAGTATCTAGTGGGTTGTGTGTTCAGTCACAAGTCAATGTTGGTCAGAGGGTTGTTGTGTAGAGGGTGGTAAGATGCGGGTTGAGGAATATCATAAGCTTCTCGAAAGAGGTTTGCTTTCAGAGAATGCTTGAAGGTTTGAAGACTTGAGAAAAGTCTTACTCTGCGAGGGATGGAATTCCACAAAGAGTGTACAGCCCGAAAAAAGTCCTGTATCTGGGAATAAGAGAATGTGATGAGAGTGGAAGAGAGATGCAGATCTTGTGCAGAATGGAGGTATTGAGTTTGGAGATATTTTGAGACAAGTGAGAAGATGTATGTGGGTGCAATTTTGTTGACAGAATTGTAGTAGAAGAATTTTATAATGGATTCATTGAAAAACAGGCAACCAATGTAGACACTGACAGAGTGGCTCAGCAGAGGAAGAACAGTTTGCAAGTAAACTCAATCTAGCCTTTGCTTGAAAAATAGATTGTAGGGGTTGAAGTCTGATTTTGGGAAGACCAGTAAGGATGGAATTGCTGTTGATGCGGAAGATGATGAGTGCTGAAGTTTTTTCAGTCTCTTGTGTGAGATATTTGCGTATTCTGGAAATGTTCCTTAGATGTTTGCAACATGATTTAGATATAGAGTCAATGTGGGAACAAAGGATAGTTGTGAGTCAAGGATTACACCTAGGCAGCAAGCTTGCGGGGTGGGATTTATGGTCATGTTATCAACAGAATTAGAAATGTCAGACAGGAAACTTCTGTTTCTGGGTGGGAATATTAATATTATTAATTCAGTTTTTGAAAGATTGAGTTTGAGTTGACGAGAAGACATCCAAGATGAAATGGCAGAAAGACAGTCAGTAATGCAAGACAACACAGATTGTGAAAGATCAAGAGAGGATAGATAGATTTGTGTATCATCAGCATAGAGATGATACTGAAATCCAAAGGAACTTATTAGTTTTCCAAGAGAAGTGGTGTAGATAGAGAATAGCAGAGGACCTAGGACTAAGCCTTGTGGTACTCCAACTGACATAGGAAGTGGAGCAGAGATGGATCCCAAAAAAATAAAGAGCCATTAGATGAAAGAGCGATTAGATAGGTAGGATGAGAACCAGGATAGGACAGTGCCTTCAAGACCTAGGAATTTTAGCGTTTGTATGAGAAGAGAGTGGTCAACAGTGTCAAGTGCTTCGGAGAGATCTAGGAGAATTAGAATGGAGTAAAGGCCTTCAGTTTTTGCTGTGATCAAATCATTGACAAATGTGATCAGCGCAGTTTTTGTAGAGTGTCGAGAGCGAATGCCTAACTTAAAAGAATCCAGTAGATTGTTAGCTGCAAGAAAGTGTATGAGGCGAGTATAGGCAATTCTCTCAAGAAGCTTGGAGGGGCATGGGAGCTAACAGATGGGGCGATAATTTTAGAGAGAGTTTGGGTCAGAATTTTGTTTTTTCAGAATAGGAGTAATCACTGCATGCTTGAGTAGTAATGGAAAAATACCAGTAGAGAGAGGGAGAAATTACAGATTTTAGTTAGAGGTAGAATAAGTGCAGATGACAGGGAGCTACAAATTTGTGAGGGTATGGGATCAAGAGGACAGGAGGTAGAGTAGGAAGATAAGAGAGTAGAAACTTCCTCTTCATTTGTGGGATCAAATGAAGAGAGAGTGTCAGAGGGTGCTACAAAGGAATTTAGCTGATTGCTTGTACCATTTCAAGTCTGATCTTGTCTATTTTGTCCTTGAAATAGGAAGCAAGATCCTGTGCACTGATGGCAGTCATATGGTTTTGGGTGGGACAATTAAGAAGAGATTTAAATGTGTTAAAAAAGGCATTTGGGATTAGAATCCTGAGCATAGATGAGAGAATGCAAGTATGTTTGTTTTGCAGTGTCCAGATCATTTATACAGGAGTGGTTGATAGCAGTATATGTGATGAAATCATTAGAGGTACAAGATTTACACCAGTGACGTTCTGCTTTACGAGAAAGTTATTGCAAAGCTCAGGTTACTTTAGTATGCCACGGTTGTCAACAAAATCTTTGCAGAGTATGTAGAGTCGTTGAAGCCACTTGATCAAGGGCAGTTGCTAGGGTTTGGTAAAAATGAGGTACTGCCCTATCAGGGGAGGAGAGCGTAGAAATTGGGGAGAGAAGGTGTTGAAAGGTGGAAAACTGTTGAAAATCAATAGAGTTAATATTCCTGCGCCTGTGAGCAGGCTTGGAAGAGTTTGGGCAGGGTAAAGAACTGAGGGTGAGCGAGTAGCTAATAAAGTGATGATCCGAGAGTGGGAATGCAGTGTTAAGGAAATCAGAAACTTTGAATAGTCTAGAGAAAACAAGATCAAGACAGTGACCACCCTGATGAGTCAACTGGGAGAGGTCAAGTGAGAATGCAGGAAGTGAGTAGTTTGTAAGCAACATTGGAACGTGAATTAACAATAGGGATGTTGAAATCACCCATGATGATGGGGATGTCAGAGGATAAGAAGTGAGGGAGGCATGCAGAGAAGTGTTCAAAAAATTGTTGGTGTAGTCCAGGGGGGCAATAGATGATAGCAACACGCATAGAGAATGGATTAAAAATCCTAACAGTATGAACTTCAAAAGATGTGAATGTGAGTGATGGGACATTTGGTAGAACTGTGAACGTGCACTGTGGGGAGAGTAGTAGTCCAAATCCACCTCCTTGTGTGCCTCTAGGTCTGGGGGTGTGGATGAAATGGAGACCACCATGTGAAAGGGCTGCAGGTGAGGCAGTGTCTGATTGCGTGAGCCATGCTTCAGTTATTGCTAGAAGGTTGAGGTTGTTTGAGAGGAAGAGATGGTGTACGGAGCTAAGTTTCTTACAAACAGCGCGTGCATTTTAAAAGGGCACATTTAAAGGACTTTGGAAGAGAGTAGAGACAGGATATGTGTTTGAGGTTTGCTGGATTTCTGTAGCGTTCAGATATATGTGTGTTGGAGAAGTGAGGGGGACCTGGATTAGGTAATATATCACCAGCTAATAGAAGCAGGGAGGAAGAAAGGTAGGAAAGATGATTGTAAGATGTTTGTCCTATTAGTTTCTGGCAACAGTGTGAGGCTGTTAAAGTTATTGAATTTAAATAGGAAAAAAGTTCATGAATGTTAACTAGAAGTGAGTGAACTAATGAAGAAACAATTTGGACAGAGGTGTGTGTTGCAGAATAGGTGAGGGATGATATAGTCCTAAAGATAATGCCATGAAAGGAGAGAAAGAAAAATAATTTGGCAAGCATTAGGATTTATGAGTAAAATAGCAAAACATTAGGAAATTAAAAGAATTACCTAGTTGCAATGTCCTGTGCATTCAGAGAAGTAGTGCGGAGTGAGGCTGCAGTAGATGTAGTTTATTCCTTGATGTCTGGATAGCATGGAGTAATGATTTGGGGAGCCATGTGGAGGAGAGGGTGGAAGTGTTGAATGGAGAGTAATAAGGCACTGGTGATTGAGTAGCTGAATTATTGCAGAGTCATGAGAGAGGAGAGTGGTTCCAACTAAGTTTAATTTCATACTTATGATGGTAGACAAAGCCTTGAGTAGAATTGAAAGTACAATTATGAGATAGAGGACTGAAATAGCTATAGCATGGGTAGGGAATTACTGAGCAAGTAGTAGAGCAGTCTGATTAAACAGAGGGGATGTTACAGGGAAAATAAACTGACAGATAAAACAAACTTTCATGAGCTGAGTAGAAAATAAGATCAGAGTCCAAAACAGTCTTCTTGTGGTGTGAAGCTTGAAGCCAGGGAGAGGCGAACACATTAGGAGTAAAATATGGAGTTTCAGGTGAATACTGACTGTTGTCCTTGTGTAGCTGTGGTAATAGGCAGAATGTTCTTCTCCTATTTCCTCATGTTTAGCTCCAATTTAACTCCGAATTATGCTATTTAAATTTTTTGCACTTGTAACTATACACTTAGAGCGATACACACTAACTATGTAGCCATCACTGGCTTTGCAGCCATTCTACAATGAATATATATGGTTAACAAACACATGTGATCAATGTTCTTCAATTAGGCCCTCAATAAACTCCCCCAACAAACACTAGCAATAAAAGTTTTAAAAAAACAGCAAATGGACAGCATACCATTAGAAATAAAAATGCACTTTCTTTATACGGTTCTGACACTGCTGCAAATAAGGTAAAAGTAATTACCATTAGAAATAAAAATTCACTTTCTTAATACATTTCTGACAGTGGTGCAAAATGCACTATTCCAAATGTTTTACTCACAAAAAGAGGTCACAGTAAGCAGGATACCAGATTGCTGAATTGGAGTTATAATGCTGTTTGCCAGGATACCGATTCAGATGTCTTTACATGCCATTAGCTAGAGTAATAGAGTTGAAGATGAAATCACAAAACAAGAGCCCCTGTACAAGAGTACAAAATGAAACTCTATCACTGACAAATCTTCATAGAACAGGAGGGACCTTTAGACTCCAAAGATCTCATTAATTTAATGAGACAGAAGTACAATGACTCATGCTTACCAAAGCTGAAGAGGTAATGCCAACATACACAATCAATGACTCTTGCTCACTAGAGTTAAAGAGGCAAACCCAATATTCTAGCAGTTGTTGCTTACCTCCCAAAAGTCCCAATTATAGGACCTCCAAGGTCCCATTATAAGTAGGAGTGGATTTGTGAAAATGTGACTGGATTTATCAGGCATTTATTGGGTGGACACTGGCTAGGTTTGGACAGTTCCCATGCAGATTTTACTTTTGATTTTGTTGTCTAAAATGTTAGAAGGTATGCTAGGGTGAGGTACTTGCATTAAAAAAAATATTTTTACGATTTTGTTGTGCATCACACATAGAAAAATAGATATTATTACACGCCTGGGTTAGCTTATAAGTGGACAGCTTAAACTTACTATTTATTTATGCACTACTCCTTAAACATGGCATATCACAAACAACAAGTTCATTCAGTCATCTCTTTTTCACTATAAATCTGAGATTCATTCAATAAATCAATTAAAGTTGTTCCACATCTCTCAAACCTATCTGCTACAAGCCACTGCTTCCTCCAGTCCCCCAACAACAAGTATAGCATCACTGAAATAAAGGTAATAGCAAATTCCTCAATAACCTCACATTTGGAGGTAGTTGGAGCAAAAATTAATAAATGAACCCAATAATTTCTCAATGCAACTATCTCTTATGTAGTGGAATCCTATAAAAAAACAAAACCCCCCTCATTGCAAGCAGTTATCTATCCCATATGACAAATATTGGGAAAGGAAAGTTAAGCAAAATTATTTAAGGCATTTGAGTGGGAGGTAAATTTAAAATGTGATGGCAGATTTATATTTGGGGTAGGGCATGTCCTATATCAACTTTAAATTTCAGTGTACAATAAGCTATCAAGTATTTGTGTGCCACATGATAAAACAGACAGTATTTTATTTATGTGCAAAATAATAAACTAATTTGCACCCCTTGCATTACAACATGGTTTTGTCCAGAAAACGTACTAAATTTTTTGCTTAACTTTCCTTAATGAATCAGGCATATTAAGTATTTCACCTGAATCTTGAAATAGCCCTCTGTTTCCTATGGTAAAACAAAGGGGTCATAAGCTATCTACCACAGTATTAAACTAAATTTTAGATACCCATCCTAATGGTATAAAAGAGGTCTTTGCCTTCTATGACACCCAGCTGTCTACTCTATAGGCATATTCCTCCTTAAGTTTCTGGCCTGAAAGCTGCTCTCTAGATAGGAGACCACATCACAGACCCCTTCCTTCTACTCCATGACTTCCTTATTATGTATAATGAATATGATCCATCAGTCTTTCATGATTGTTCACACTTATTGTACAGAAGGTCTCAAACATATGTATTGTTGTATTGTTTACAGAACTCAAATAATTAACAAAAAAAAGAATTCCACCCATATTTTGCAGTTTTTAAATGGCTTAATAGTCTAAAAGTTAAAAATCAAACAGCTGGAAACTGTAGTCTGATTAAATAGATAGCAACAATTTTGCTAAAATTTATTTATTTACTTATTAATTTTCTTATGTATTTGGAACTACTGACACATCTTATTACTTGAAGCTAGTGTCACCAAAGTTATCACCACAAAGGCGAATGCAGGATTTAGAAGGGGGGGTTTCCGCCCCCCCGGGGAAAAAAAAAATAGAGAGAGAGAGAGCTCCATTTCAGCGAGTCTGAATTCTACAGCAGCCGCGGCGCTGTCAAGAAGCATCCGCGGCAGTGCTGTATTATACTACAATACAGCACTGCCACGGACGCTTCTTTGACAGCACTGCCGGTGCTGTGGAGTACCGTTGGTTCCCGGAGGGGAGGGGTTTCTGGGGAACCAGAAACCCCCCCTGCGTGCGCCACTGCGCCAAGAATTAGCAAAATTATTCTTTTGAAGCAAATCACTGAAAGTAAATGCTGTATTCGGGGAAGAAATATTGCGACAGTCTGGTTATTTTGCAGATGTGCGAGGTTCCACTGATACAGTGTACAAGTTCTGCTTCACCATTCTGTGGAATAGCCTTCTGCACTGCATTTGCAAACAGGTTATAATCTATAAATAGAGCAGGGATGATGACTATGTCAATTCATTCTTCTCTGTGGTGAGGTTTTAATTCTGAATTGGAAGAATACTGTAGAGAGATCTTAAGGCCAAGTTTTACAGATGTATGTGGATTTGATCTTTGTAGTGCTTGTCAGTAGCAACATGTAGTGGCATAACTAAAGGTATTAGGCATTGTGTAATATTTGGGTTTAATTTGAACCGTACTATAGTTTTTATCTTCTGTTCCATTTTGAAAATCCCATCATTGGTCTCATATATGTTGGTTCAGATATGATTTATTTTTATTTTCTCACTTGTCCAAAACTTGTAGTCAACTAACAGTTTTTCTCCATTTGCCTTATTTAATACTAACATTTTACAGATTATGTATTATGCTTCATTTTATTCTTATTAATATGTTAGCTGCCACTCTGTCATTTTCTAGTCATGAGCTGTTGGCTGTAATTAATTCAGAATGTTTTTACTCATCCCTATGAAATGCACAAAATTCTTACTCATGACATAGTATTATAAAAATTCATAAGCATTCTGCATTGGTTACCAATCTGCTGCTGTGTTAAGGTATGAATCCCAATGCAAGATCTCAATGGCTACAACAGTAATTGTAACATATAGCTTCTAAAGGTCAACATGAATATTTCATGAAAGACTTCACGACAGCTGTCATTTTTTCTTCAATTTACAGAACTCTAAAGTTGTAAGGGCACTTGGGAAATTCAAGGTACTTCAGCACCAAGGGTATACAGTTGCTATTCCTATATGTCACTTCTATTTACAGAGTGCTAGGTAAATAAATATTTGGATTGTTTGAACTAAACTGACACCAACTTGTACTTTTATTTAAAGTTTGAAACTAAATAACTTGTGATTAATTCTAGAATTTTGTTGTTCCGCACTTTAGGAAACAAGGACATTCTTTAACAAAAGAACTTGCATTGTAGCAGCGTGATTAATTTCATTGACTGCCTACTGCTGAATTGCCATATACTACTGTCAAATGAGAATATATTTAAGAATAAAAATGGCCAAATTCTTTTATTCTAGTTAACACTTTATTTGTACATTATAGATGTACATAGAATCACTTTCACATTCATTCTAAAGAAAGAACATTGAGCTGCTTGATATTTTAAATTCTTTTTTAATGAAAATGCAGTACTGTTTTTATAGACAATATATGCAGTGTCCTAAATTTATTAGGTTCTAGTAAATGAGTTAGCCTCTTAATGACCAGAGGTATATTATGTTATATTGCTGTGATGAAACCCATTGAATATGTACTTTTTATCCCTATATCCCACTAGTTCCCTGCCCCAGCACACATTATAACTATTTGCATTCCATATGTGTGTTTTTCTCATTCCCCATAGTGTGCCTTCACTTCACATTCTGTGTTTCCAATATCAGCATTAATATTGGTAATATATGTGATCGGTGTTATGTTATCTGCTACACTGTAGGTGAGGGTATTCAGGGTGAGCCTTAGAGCTTCCAATTGTTTAATTATGCCAAAGGAGTAAGTCTATTTATATTCTATATCTGTAGAAAACCGTACAACGACAATTAGATTATCAGGTCATGTAGATCAGACTATTTTATAACAGAAGCTATCTTTGTTTAACTAAACCACACGGTAATCTAGTTAGAGGTGTTGTTATTATTATTATTATTAATATTATTTTTTATCCTTTTATTTCCAAGGTGCCACAAGATTTTCAGCGCAGTACAGATTACAAGCAGTAAAGTAGACCATGCAAGGTATAACAGCATAGGACAGTAAATGAGTACTATTAAGACTTCAAAGGCTCCAAACAAAGCCAGTACACAGCGTAACTTGCAGCTGAAGGAAATAGGTATAGAGGCAGGAGGAAAGAGGGCCCTGCCAGTCAGTGAAGGGCATCAAAGGGCAAGGGGAGCGCATTAGAAGGGACGGGGGATGCAAGAGGGTGAAGTAAGAGCATAAAGAGAAGGTTAGAAGGATAGTTGGTAGGCTTTTAAGAACAGATGAGTTTTCAGCCCCCATTTGAAGGTGCACAGAGGAGAGTCAGATAGAACGAGCGAGGTCATTCCAGTAGAAAAAAGGCAGCTTGCAAGAGATATCTTGGATTCTGGAGTGGGATGTGGGGATCAGAAAGAAGGATAGGCGACGGTCATAGGCTGATCGCAGGACATGGGAGGAAGTGTGTGTGAAGAGGAAACCAGAGAAAAATAAGGCTGCGCTTGATATATCCCATATTATATATGGTACCAGCTGCATGGCAAAATTTATGCTCATATATGTATGCTAAACAAAAGAACAGTTGTTGTCAGCGCTTATCCTTAACACTGCGTATCTGTGTGTATCTAGCAAAATGAAAACATGAGGAATTAGTTCACATTTTGATCAAAACATTTAAGCCTGCATCCCAGCATCAAGAGCACCTAATTGTATGCAGGTCCCTACTTTGACTTATATGCTTTAAACACCATTAAAGTGCAATTAAAATCACGTGCACCTCACCCCACCAGTGTTTAGGGGCTTACACCTAACAAGGGCTGGCTTGTGAGTCACAGCCAATTGAGCCTTAAATAGGCTGGATGGAAAGCTGCCAAGACAACATAAGGCAATATTTTGGAGACAAAATCAGAGAAAAACAAGCCTGCGCTCAGGTACCTAGCTGCATGGCACATATAAATGCCTATATATGTATACAAAACAAAAAAAACAGTTGTTGTCAGTGCTTATCCTTAACACTGCATATCTGTGTGTATCTAGCAAAATAAAAACATGAGATATTAGTTCATATTTTGATCAAAAACATTTAAGCCTGAATCACAGTATCAAGTGCCAGATAACACACGAGTATACCAGTGTTAAGGAAAAGCACTGACAACAACTGTCTTTCTGTTTTTGTATGGAGAGGAGGTTGGAGATCTATGGAGTGAGGGAAGGCCTTGTAGGTGAGGGTGTGGCATTTGAAGAGGATTCAGTAAGGGAAAGGGAGCAAGTGTAAGGCAAGGCAGAGGAGGGAAGGCAGAAGAAGAGCGGTGTGAGAGGAAGCTAAGTCTAGAAGCCGCATTGAGTATAGAATGAAGGGGAGCGAGGTGGGATCTGGGGAGGCCAGTGAGGAGAATGTTACAGTAGTCAAGCGCAGGAAATGATAAGAACAAGGATAATAGTTTTGTTGACATCCTGGGAAAGGAAGGCTCGGATGAGGCCAATGTTGCGTAGTTGGAAGCAACAAGGATTGGACAAGAGATTTAATGTTGGGTCAAAGGAGAAGGAGGAGTCAACGGTGATGCCCAGGCAGGGGAGTTGGAGAAATAGAAGAGAAGAGATGGTGGTAATGTTAACAGTGATAGAGAGATAAAGGTGTGATTGAATATCTAGAAGGGAGGGAAGACAATGAGTTTTGGTTTTTGACAATGTTAATTTTAAGCAATCATGAGCACTTCCAGGAGGAAATGGCAGAGAGGCTATTGGATACACGAGAGAGAAGGGGAGGGGAAATAGCAAGGGAAGAGAGGTGGAGTTGAATGTCATCGGCGTAAAGGTGATACTAGAGACTCTGAAGGAAGTGATGAGTTCACCCATGGGAGGTAGTGTATAGAGAGAAGAGCAGAGGACCAAGAATAGAACCCTGTGGGACTTTCTACTGTAGGGAGGAAGTGGGGGGGTGCCAGAAATGGAGACAGTGAAGGAGCGATTCACAAGGTTTGAGGTGAACCATGCAAAGATGGGAGCCAGTGAGGGCCAAAAGAAAGAAGGGCCTGCAGCAAGAGGGGGTCATCCATGGTATCGAAGGCTGCAGAGAGGTCCAGAAGAATGAGCAGGGGAGAAGTGGCCCCTGTATTTGACCAAGCGAAGTTTCAGTGGAGAGAAAGGGGAGCCAGATTGGAAATAATCAAGCAGGGAAGTTGGCCGAAAGGTACCTCGTGAGGTGGTTGCAGACAATCCACTCCAGTAGTTTAGATGCAAAGGGGGAAGAAGCAAAATTAGGTGTGAAGTTAGAGAGTGATGTGGGGGTCATGATTAGCTTTTTTTTTTTAGAATGGGGTGATAAGGAGCATGTTTTAAAGGATGAGGGGACGATGCCAATGGAGAGTGACAGATTGAAGAGGTATGTAAGGTAGGAGCAGGCAGTGGGAGAGAGGGGTGAATGAGGTGAGAGGGGATGGGGATCCAGGATACAGGTAGAATGGAGGAGAGGATTGTAAGACGGAGTGGGCTTCTTCACTCAAAGTGGGGTGGGAGGAGCAAGAGAGTTGTTTGCTAGAGGAGAGAGGATATAGGGAGTGTTGGTGGTAGTAGGAGAATAATGCGAGGGAGGAGATGGGGCCTCAATTTTGGAGGAGAAAGGTAGGCAAAGTCAGGGGAAGAGAGGGAGAGTGGGACGGAAGGGGGTGAGGGGAGAGGAGAGAGTTAAACGTAGTAAAGACTGCCCTCTTAGAGGACTGCGGAGAAATGATGGACTTAAAGAAGAATTGTTTAGCAAAGGAGAGGGCAGAGCTATAGGAAGAGAGGAGAAATTTCAAGTGAAAGAAGTCGACCAGGGAGCAAGAGTTCCTTAAAAAACACTTTCAAAGGAAGCGGGTACATTTGGAGTGCCTAGGTTAGGGTAACAGGAGGTGATGGTGGGCAGAAGAAGTGTGGGCAAACAGCATTAAGGGCATTGATGAGGGAGTGGTTGTAAATAGAGGTCAGATAAAGGTGGGCAGAGGTGACAGCAGAGTTTCAAACAGAGGAGGAGAAAGTAATAGGGCCAAGAGCATCTATATTGCGTCTAGTGAGGTATATTTGGGTGAGGGAAGGGGTGTTCTGGAGAAGAGGACAGACTGAAGGAGAGGATATGGTGGTCAGAGCAGTGGGAAGGGAGATTTAGAGAAATCTGTGAGAGCATATTTATAGGAGAGGTACAAGATCAAGGGAGTGACCAAGACAATGGATGGGGGGATGAGTTCCACTGAGTGAGGCCAAAGGAGGACGGTGGTAATTGATATCCTGATGCTTTGGGATACCGACATCTACTATACCTACAAAAAAACCGAACAGTTAAATAGCTACATGATTAATATATACACTTACCTTTACATAGGACGGCGGACATTACTGTAACTACTGCTAGGGCTACTGCTGTTAAATGCAAAGATGCTGGATGCCGGTGCTTCATTCTGACGTCACCAAAGACTGCAACATCTACATTTAAAGTGGTATGTTAATGGTTAGGGGCTTAGGGTTAGGGTGCCCCGAACTTCCGTGACATCAGAATGGCTCCAGATGGTCTAAATCTAGAGATTGCTATTGCTGCCCCTGTAATATTAATGAGCCTAAGTTACCAATATATTATCTTTGAACAATTGCATCTTTAGAAATTTCCTTCAACTTTTTTGCCTCATCCCATCTTCATTTTATCATTAATTTTAAATTAACAAAAGTTGAGCACTAGGAGCTTGACTCATCAAACATATCATGGAGTTTTTAGAAAAATGTTTCTTTTGAAGCAAATATGCTTAAAAATAAATGTGTTTGGGGAAGAAATCACTCACTCAAAGTTCCTCTGGTTAAGGAATGATATTTCAAAATTATCAAAGATGCGCACAGCAGAACAGGTTGCTTTGCAGAGGTCCAAGGTTCCTGTTATACAGTCTATAACATTCAGCCTTTACATCATCATTGTGCCGAAATAGTCATTCAGGAATGTGTTTCGGAGAGTGTATAAATAGAGGAGGGATGACAACACTGTTAATTGAATCTGCGCTGTGGTGTGGTTTAAAATCTGGGTTGAACAAAAAATGAGGGGCGTGACTTCTTATAGCCTAATTCCACACATGTATGCAAAGTTTTGTAATATTTAAAAGAAACATGCAGTGGCATAGCTAAAGGTATATATATATATACTATATATATATATATATATATATATATATATATAATATGTGGTGATTATATGAGTTCCATCGTGTTTATTGTATTATTTTAACACTTAAATGATAAACAAAGATGTTTGCTGAGAAATATTAAATTATTGTCAACATCCATTTTTAGGCAGGCATATTCAAATACATTTTTTGTTTATTGTCATTATGTGTTTAATGTGCCTGCAACAGTTTAAAAGAGTATTCTCAAATAATTTTGTCAGCATGATTATTATAGTCATTTTAAAAATCCAGTGTAATAGTTTTTTATTATTGGAATCTGTCGCAGAGAGGACATCTAAATTATTAAGAAGGTCTGTCTATTACTCTACCAACATTTTAGACAACATTTCTACTGAGTGATGAGGACATTGCAATTCAGACTGTGCTACTGATTCATCACTGTTTCTACTAATTTATACCTCAGAGTTCTCCTTGACCTGTCAATGTCTAACCTGTATTGAGTGAGTTATTTAAGTTTTGAAATCAATGAAAGTACTGAGGCAGATATTTTGGTGAGTGACTGTCTATTTACTGCTTTGCAGTATATCTTCTCAAAAATTATCAATTCATTCATGTGAACATATTAAATCTAAAAAGACAGAAAAGAGTAGCTGAATTTTACTGAAACTTTTGGTTGTTTTTGACAAGTGATGTACATTAGTGCAGGGGTTTTATTTTTTACTGAACCCTTCTGCCTTATGTTTTAAAGTTCATATAATTGGAATAAAATAGATAAGTCCATACTTGCCTAACAAGTTACACTTTACAGAAGAAATCCAATAATACATATTTGTTTATTTGGTATCTGAATCTTAATTTGTGTAGTTAAAGTACAAAGGAAGGGTCTAAACATGAAAATGTAATCTATAAATTTAGCTTCTGCAAGTGAGGATGAAATATAGGTTTCAAATCTGGATTACCAAGTGATCAAACTCAAATATTACTAAGAACCCTTAGAATTCAGCTAGATCCCGAGCTGACTGCAGGTTTGGAACACCCCTAGTTTTAATTATCCCACAATTTTCTGCAGGTATATAAGTGCTTGCAAAAATGAGGCAGTTGCAGAAAGAGAAAAACTGGAACATTACGCACAACAGGAAGGAAAACCAATGCAGTGTCAACAACAGGTTAGACTAAACCTCAAAAATTAATAAATTAGGGCCTGATTCATTAAGGATCTTAACTTAAGAAACTTCTTATTTCAGTCCTCCCGGACAAAACCATGCTACAATGCAAGGGGTGCAAATTAGTATTCTGTTTTGCACATAAGTTAAATACTGTGACTGTTTTTTCATATAGCACACAAATACTTGATAACTTATTTGTATACTGAAATGGTAAAGCTGATATTTGTGTGCTACATGAAAAAAACAGTCAGTATTTTAACTTATGTGCAAAACAGAATACTAATTTGCACCCCTTTGCATTGTAACATGGTTTTGTCCGGGAGACTGAAATAAGAAGTTTCTTAAGTTAAGATCCTTAATGAATCAGCCCCTTAGTTATTTCCAGAAAAAAGATATTTACTTGTAAATACAATGAAACAAATAAGTAAGATCCACATCTGATTAATGAATTATTTATACAAGGAAAAAACAAATATAATTATTACTCTTATACATTTTTAAAATTGTTGTGTGAACAAAGTACACACTGTACCATAGCAGATGAAAACCTAGGGAATGAATTATTTTAAGACACAATGGAATATGTGTTACTATCATATAGAGGTATATGACTATTCAATGCTATGCTAGGGGAATATTGTGCTCCTTAATATTTAGGTTTATAGACCTGGAAAAAGAGCCGAGCTCAATGCGATCCGTAGGTTATGTCTTGCTCTCAATGTAATAATTGAGGGTTTTACTTTGTCCTTCAAGAGATACAAACGCTAGACATGATTAATATTTCCAGACAATTGTATTGATTGATGGTGTTCAAAGAAGTGAATTTAAATATCACATTGCAATGCCTTAAAGAAATATGTCAAACATTCAAGTTGTACCTTGCAGATTATTGCATACCCATTGTTTTGACAGGCAATTCAAATGAAAGATGAAACAAAATTATAATACTGTATTAAATGTAAACATGGGGAAAGGGGAATGAAAAAAGTTCATGCTTTGTGCAGCCATATCTTTTCTTTTCAGGAAAAACAAATCCAAATTATAAGCAATGTGGATTTTCAATATATCTTTAGAATAGCACTGCATATAAAAATAGGGTATTCGCAGACTGCACATATTATATTTAGATTGTATGTGCATTCACAGGTTTTTTGTAAATGGCGTGTATACACATATACATTAACATGAATATACTTAAATGTGCGCAAAAATGGTTCTCCATCCAAAGGTTTAACATAAATTAGCTATAATTGGTCAGCAACTGTACAGCAACATAACATTGGTGCGTACTCCTTCTCTCTCTCTCTTGACTTCTTGTCTGCTTCCAGCTGGGCCTCTGTCTCAGATTTTCTGTGTGTGTGTGTGTGTGTGTATGTGTGTGTGAGAGTGTGTGTGTGTGTGTGTGTGTGTGTGTGTGTACTTGCATTCCTGTGCTTGTGGATCATTGACCTGTTTACACACCAACACTATGAGGGACCCCTGAATCGTAGTGGGGACAAAAATTAAGGTCCTCACAAATATTCTCAAGGCTAATCAATGCTGGGGACCTTGCTGATATGATCAGCATAAAAATCAGGTATGTCCCCGCGAGTCACATTTGTCGGAGCAAAAGTGTGCTTGTGTAGGAGGGGAGAAAGTGTGTGTGCATCCCACTGCTAGAGGCCAGTATTTCATCCAAAATGTATAGCAGGAGAAGGAAAAGGAATTGACTGTATCCTGACAGCGCTTTGTACACCAAGCTGGTAAGACACAGTCATATCCGTCTGCTACTGAAGGTGAAGCAGGGAGAGTGTAGCATGACAAGAGCCCACCGGTAGCTCCGAATATAGCCCAGAGAGCAGTGGAGATGATTATGCCCATGACACTTCAGAGGAGAACAGTTCAGACATCAGCGGTGATGCCCCGTTTCCCACCAGCACAGCAGAGTGCAGGTACCCAGAGATAAGTTCTATATACGACCATTCTCGACCTTCTGATACCCGTGTTTTAAACACAGAGGGCAGGAGAGACGACACAGTGTCTGTCCAAACGATATCCAGATGATGGCTTCAGGGCATATAACAAAAAGCAGTACTGCCTGTACTATGAGAAGCCCTCTTAAAAATTGACGCGCACATGGAGCATGTTCACCCTCAATGAGACTGAAGTAACCTGGGCCCTGAAATTCCCCAAGCACTTCGAAAGAAAGGTGCATGCAAATGGCACATCTTCACAATAGGGATAGCTACTTTGCACACAATGCTGAGGCAATGAGGGCAGGCCATGGCGTTCTGGTCCCATGCAAGCTTTCAAAGAGATGGATGCTGAAGGCTTTTTGCACTGTGTAGCCTGCCATGGCTTATTTGCAAGGGAAATATCTGTGGCGATACATGAAGAGATGTAAGCTAAAC
This sequence comes from Mixophyes fleayi, assembly GCF_038048845.1. Taxonomy (NCBI): domain Eukaryota; kingdom Metazoa; phylum Chordata; class Amphibia; order Anura; family Limnodynastidae; genus Mixophyes; species Mixophyes fleayi. The sequence goes on along the minus strand of NW_027447585.1, from coordinate 10,669 downwards.
CGAAGGGGCAAAATGGCTCACACCTGGCAAGAACAGAGTTCAGTCACTGTGCGTTTTTGCTCAGTCTGTTCCACCTGACATCAGTGATGGCTTTTGGAAGGTCTTGAGTGACATGACCAGAATGAAGTCTTCCTTGCATTCAAAAATGTGTCCCCTAGCGCTTTCCAAAGGTTGAGAGGAAGCTCTGCACTTCACTCGCAATGAAATCCGAGGAAAACGAGGGAGAAAAGTCCCCATCCTGCTAACACCAGTCATGAAAGCTGCAATGGAACTTCTCACAGAAAATCGTGACAAAATGCGGAGTGAATAGCCAAAATGTCTACATATTCGCCAGACCCAGCTGCCTTTTCACACTTCAGACTCTGCGATTGCATACGACTGTTTGCCCGAGAGTGTGGGGCCAAGCATCCCCACACACTGTCTTCCACGAAGCTTCGAAAGCACATTGCAATCTCTCGAAGGTCCTCAAACTAAACGACACAGAACTGGATCAGTTGGCAGACTTCCTTGGTCACAACATCAGGGTGCACCGACAATATTACCCGCCTCCCAGAAGGTGCCCTTCAGCTCGCCAAGATCAGCAAACTGTTAATGGCTTTCGATAGTGGCAGACTGGCTGAATTCAAATGCAAGGATGAGATGCACATTGATCCGTATGGTAAGTGGAAATTCTGATGTATGCTTTTGACTTTTACCTCGGTCATTTACATATCTGTTTCTTTTCAGAACCGGTCGAGCTACAGAGCGACATGTCAGATAATGAGCAATCCCTGTGAAAGAGGGACAAGTGGCCAAGCCTGTAGTCTACACTTCCATGTCAGAAGAGAGGCGGTGTATGGACCTGGCAACACAGGACCAGTGCCCAGCCATGGCTTCCACAGGTAGGTGTAGCACACAGTTTTTCTAGGCAGAAGAACTTTGCCTTCTCTGTATTTTGCAAAGCCATAATGGATCACTCTACTTCCTTCAGGTTGCAAAGAAGTGCGGAGGAAATCCTGGGACAGACAGGTGGTCCAGGCTGTGGAAAAACACATGATGAGGTTTATACAGACATGCCGGGTGCCCAGAAAGCGAGACTGTGTTGCATGCCTCATGGCTGAACCATCCATACTCAAAGATCGGAACTGCTTGGGGGAACTGCTCGGGGGTGAAATTCTACATAAAGAACCGTATAACAGCTTTAAAGAGGGATCAAACTTTTTGAAATAATGCAAAGTGGTTGAACAGGACTGTAGCCTCCATGGCTAAGTGTTAGTGGAAGCGGGCTGCCAGGATACAAAAAACTTTCCTTACCATTGTTATTATTTATTAATTTATGTATGCGGCAATGTGGATGTCCTCAGTCAGTCAAAATACATGACACTTTCCCCATCTTGCAGTCCGTATCAGTACTTTATGCAAAATCAAAGTGCAAATCTCATGTGGTAACTGACAAACCACTCCTACACATACCCTTATGAATGTTCTGTCGACAGGGCATTGGGGAAAGGGATGTCCCTATATGCCATGTTCCAAACATGGGTGCTCACGATGCAATAAAAACAAGTATGTATGTGTGTGTGTGTGTGTTTTAAAACAAGTATATGTACACATGCCAGAACAGATTGTTTTCATGAAGAACGCAAACAAAATCACACCATGTTCCCCTGTCCTTATAATAATAACAACAATCCACTATATTAAAACAATGCAGCAATACAAAAGCATACAGTATATCCGATAAGGTCTCACAACATTCAGAACAATAATTTGTTTGTGTAACTCACACAGTATCAAGGACATGTACAAAAGAGAGACACTAAAAGATTTTTGTTCTTGTTGCTACCATTAGAGTATTATGCAAGTAATATGCATTGTTAAAGTATGAAAGAATGCCTTAAATTAACGAGGATACAATTTGTACAGATATATAAATCCATTTTCACAATATTGTCAGCATAGGGAAAAATCAGAAATGTTCTGAGGTCTTTGCTCCCAGTATTTCATGAAGAGTCACCAACACCAACCCCAATAACATAACAAGACACTAACCACCTAGACTATATCTGTATATATTTTAATTTATACTCTCTAGTGAGAAATATATGTATTTCATGAGGTATGATTTTGTTTTCCTACCTATTTATGAAAGCTTGTCCCCATTTTCACACTGTTCATCTGGATCCACACCTGTGCCACCCAATAGTGTGTGTGTGCAAAGCTTAATTTGATTCTAGCTCTTTTTTCCAACCAGACCAGAGTTGAGAAATACTGATCAAGTTTGCAGCAGATATTCCAAGGTATATAGACTAGCAAATCTTGTAATGCATATAAGCATTTTGGTTGAATTATAATTTTGATTAAAGTAATTCTGCTTGTTATCATAGGTAATTTCTTTCACATGTGGGTTTTTACATGTAGGGAGTCAATTAATGAGAAAACATTAAATGGAATATAATACCCTGGGTTATTGGTATCAAAATCACAAATATTTAAATGTAATGACACTTTGCAAAAAAAAAGGAATGTTTAACACCTTGCGGACACTCTCTCTGACTTTGTAAAATAATGGTTTTAGTCCAGTTCATTTTAAAGCCTTAATAAAATCCAAATTCACCACCACAAAAGGTATGGTTTTTAACAGAGATACTTTTATCAGGCCAAAATAATAAAATGTCATCCACATATAAAGAAATGGTGTGCCCATCCTATCAACCCATGGATAACCTGATGATTTCTAACTATAGATGTCAATGGTTCTATGGCCAGAGGAAACAGTGTAGTTGAAATTTACATTTATCATAGGTAAGTCCATTCCACTGAATCAAAGAATCTACTGTCTCATCATTTACTACATTTTTTAGTTGCAAATGAATAAGTGCCTAAGCGCCTAAGATTAGTGGAAGTCGACTTAAATGGCATAAAATAACTGTATTCTGGGTGGGTGTAACTTTATTAAGATGGAGAACCAATACTTTCTTCAACTAATAATAATAATTATCTATTGCTAACGGAAATATTGGCCTATATGAAAATGGATATAATAAATCCTTGCCCAGTACAGGCAAAACAATGATGAATGCCTCCAACTTGGATGGGGTAATAACCTTTGCATGTATGTTAAATCTTTCTACTAAATTGCAATGTCCAATTCATCTTCGTCTGCAAAGGACTCTTACTACAGTCTACGATTGCATGGTTTGAATGATTAGGGGAAATGGCGCATAGACATAGCCAATGTACAGTAAGGGCATGCCAAGCTCCAGCACATGCAGCAGCATCTGATTCTTGCCTTGGTCATCTCAAAGGCATGTTTTTTTTCTGTAATATCTCTTGCACTAGCTACAGGTCTGGTGTAAGTGACGATTACTAGTGATGACTGCACGCTAAAACATGTATTTTCAGTTATCATGCATATATATATATATATATATATATATATATATATATATATATATATATATAAAAGCACATGTGAGGTGGACAAAGGTGTATTTAAGCATCATGAAATGTAAGCACAGATCATCTACAGAATCTAAATTATTTACTGGTGTGTTATATGCACATTTATTTTATGTTGTTTCTTATACCTTGTATCATATACCTCCATGTATGTGTACTTAATTACATATATATTCCTCACACTACAGAACCGGATAATATACTAATTACTTTGATATAACTACATATTTTAACTTTTCAACTGGTTAAAGGCTTCAATACGTTTTCATACATGTGAAACAAACTAACATAGTTTTTCTCCACTTTGAGAAATTTCTTCTTGACATCATTTACGTTTGCCCTCAATTCACTAAAATATTCGTTCTGCTTTGCCTTCTTCTTGGCCACACCTGTTGCATCACCGGAAGTCAAAGAACTATTGATTATTAGGCCCTCCTTCTCTCCTTCCAAACTTTCCATCTGAAATGATGATGGCATCTAAATGAACAATGGAAAACATAATTTCGTTTTAACGATGAAATGGGACACAACTTCGTTTTTACCACTCTACTGAACAACTACCATTCACTCACCTTGGACACTGCTTGAAATCACTTTGTGCTGATGTCCCTTCTGGGTTTGTCCAGGTATGCTGACGTGATGGTCCATACCAACTGAAATATAGATGCCCATTTTTAATATATAGGCAAAGGGTACACAATATGTTTTTTAACTTTTCAATGATTTTTAATTACCTTCTTTCAGTCCTCTTTTATTTCCCCAATTCCTATATCTGTTTCCCTCTTTTATTGGCTATTGCTATTGCTTCTTTTCTTTTCTTTTGCTGTGTTGCTGTGCACTCTTCATCATGTATTTTCATTCTGTACTAATCATTTTTGTAATCGTTAATTACTAACACTGTTTGCTAACAAATTTAACAGTTTCAATAACCACTTTATATACTCACTTTTTTTCAATGGTCGAATTCCCTTCAACTTTTGTTGCTCCTTGTTCTTCAAGCCTGACCATCTCTTCTGTATCTGGAACGTGATTCTATTTTCCAAGTTTATCATGTAGCATATTAATCAGTTTCTACATTATTATTTCCTTCCTGTAATTAACTTTCTGTCTTTTTTGTGACAATCGTAGTCACATTGGTACAGGACTCTGACCATCATCTCTATCTCCCTTGGTCTCATTGATTTAGTTCTTTTCACCTCTTCCAATTGCATCGCTTCTTCTTCTTCCACTCCACTCCTGTCTCACTTTTATCTTTCCCTTGCTCATCTGCCATGTCTTCACATACTGCTGGCAACAGTCTTGCCCCTTTCTGTTTATATAGATGTTCCTAGTGCATACGTGGGCATTAACAGTTGGTCTGGACCAATCACAGCAGCTATAGCTGCAGAGTGGAGCAATGTGAACGAACTTTCATTCGTCTCCAGCGGTTGTATTTGCAGCTCTGCATTGACACATTTTTGTAAAGTTTTCATATTTTACAAACAAATTCAACATTTTCTATACCAAATGTCATCACTATTATAGCAAAGGTAAGTACTTTATTACATAATACTTTATTTTGATTTTTTTTGTGTATATGGAAATATAAAAGTGTTGTACAATTTTTTAGAGAAATTTTAGGATAGCATCTAACAAGAGTGTTGTGCTTATGAAGAACTTCATTGGGTCCTATAGATTCCATCCCTAATTGTGACAATCCAAGTAAAAAGATTATTGCAACATGCAGAAGAGGATCTTGTCTTATGAGGACTTGGTGAGAATGAGCCCTCTCCATTATCCAATGACTGTGGATTGGGTCAAGGGGAAGATCTAAAACATGAGGACTGTGTTCAAGAAGGAATTCAACAAGTTGGAGTCCTCAGAAAGATCTGGGGCAGGAGCTGACGATCTGTATGTACCTAGGTTGCGGCACTTTGACCTCCTGTGTTTCAGGGTTGTCCAGGAAATAGCCAGACCATCAACAAGCAACGTGTCCCAGATGAAAAATAGTTACTCACTGAAGACATACCAGCAAGTGGCATATTAAGTAAACACACAATTATGAATGTGTAAAAAAAAATTTACATTTTGGTAAACATAAGTACTTTCAACACTTTAAATGTACTTAGATTATTATATCTTATTCTGCCAGGACACAGCACCATTAAAAGAATTCCAAATACTCCTCCCTGTTTACTTTTGCCAATTTTCTGGCATTTATCATCTGGGAAGACACCAACCCCACCACTTCCTCAACTTCTACAGTATGCTTGACATTAGACGTACTGTGCACAATGGGGCTTTTTCATCTAAGAAAGTTGTGTAGAATACAACTAGCCATCACCACCTTGTCTATTTTGCCAAGGTGCATATTTATGGCAGTATGGAAAATCCTAAATCTATTACTCAGTATGCCAAAAGCATTTTCCACTACTCACCTTAGTCCTAACCTAAAATATTACTTTGCAGTGCAAAAGCTTCAACAGCTACAAATACAGAATTGGGTCCTAATTTTGTATGGGTGTGTGGTGGCAAATTAAGTTCACTGCTTTTAAGTTTGTTATGAATGGGAGTCTGCTCCAATGCCCCACCATCTGACACTTTTTTACCACTGTCATGAATTCATATTTGGTATCTACTATTGCCATCAGGTTAATGCTGAAAAATTTCTTCTATTTATAGAAATAGGATCCACTTTTAGAGTGTGGCATAATACTTACATGCAGTGCCACAGTATGGAAATTTCCACAATTTGTCACAATTTTCGGCAATAATTTGCCATTCCTTGAATGTCGATGGGAACTGCAAAACAAATCAAACATTGTTGTTAAATCAATACATGCATCTATTTTCATACTAAATATTTACATTTGTGTTTCCATTACACAGTCACCTGTCTTCACTTAGGCAGGATTGTGTGATGTGATGACGACACCTCTCACCCAGCAGACAGAATACAGCTAGCAAGCGAAATAGCTAATCACACAGCAACCCCCACAACCAACCACACAGCAACCCACGCAGAACACTGATAAAGCCACCCAGAAATAAGAGCAACAAACTGGCAATTATGCCACACACTACATTGACTGCTGCTCTCCAAACATGAGCAAGATTTCTTTCGGCCTGCCCCATCCCATATATTTCAGCTGCACCCTTCCCACAGGCAACATCACACGATGGGAAGTAAAAGCATTACCATTCCTGAATATAGGACCTCTACATCAACCAAGTATGCTGCAATATAGTGGAAGTCCTTCCTCAGTGTAAACCACGGAACACTACCACTTTGAACAAATCTGACTTTTATGTCCATATTTTTATTACTAAAATTTGAGTTTGCATTTTTACAGGTTTTTATGTTTGCCCTCAATTAGTTAGAAAATTCTTTCAGCTTTGCCATCTTCTCAGCAACACCTGCTCCGTCATTGGAAGCCGGAGGACTATTACTGCTGCTGGGAAAATATGGCAAGCCATCTCTGCCACCTGCCTTTAGGGCAGCAAACAGTGCTTCCACTGTATGCTGACATGTAGGGGAAATGCTTCCTGCTGCTGGAAAAATGTGCCAACCATTCACTGCTGTGCAGGTATGTGTGCTATTAATGCCCTTAGTAGGACCCCAAGCAGCACTTCCACTGTATATAAACATTTTTGTATTTGAGCTATCTAAGCTTATTTTCTTAAGTGTTATATATATATATTTATATATATATATATATATATATATATATATATATATATATATATATATATATATATATTATATACCCTTCATATATTTCCCTTGGAGAACTTGTATGATAGCCTCACAGGTCTCAGGTATGATCAAACCTAGAGCTTGCAGTGAAATATCTGTGCTGTACTTGAGATCAGTCAGTGTTCTTCCTGTGTCCAAAAATCGTAGAGTAACAACTAGTCACTGCCCTGCAGATATGGGTCTCCTTAAATCCTTCTGGATGAGTGAGCTGACAGGCTGGAGCAGCTTCTGGAATTTGGACTCACTAATCTGCAGGACATTTCTGAAGTCATCATTGTTGCCCTGTATCTCCAATAGCAGTGGCATATTTGAAAATGAGTCTCTCTTCTGGAACCACGTATTGGTCCAACAAGTCTGATTCTTTCTTCTTCTTTCCCTCTGATTCAGTGTTTGCAATAATCTTGCAAATGCACTAGCTTTTTGTCTATTTGAATTGGTGATCATTATTTTGCAATAAATCGTAAGTATACAGTTTTGAATGGATCTGCTATACTTACACTATACACAAAGCTGAACAATGGAATGAATGGTGATGATAGTATTTCCTGTTTCAGGATGCATGTTTGTGGGTATTATGTGCGTTGAGGTTCAGCCCTTTATTTAACTTAATTTAGCATATTGCTGCTGGGAGTCCAGTTATCTGTACAGCATGTATGGAGCCATTATCTTTTGAGACGATGGTTAGGACAGACGAAATTCACAGATCAGACAGTAAATCGTGTAAAACGTGTATATTGTGTATGCATGAAATAGAATGCTGATCAGGACTTTCAGTTGATTAAATTGTAAATGATATTGCATTGGGAGAAATTTTTTGTAGAGTATATCTAGCTTTACACTCAGAGGATTGAGCGATCAACACGATTTTCAGTTTGAATAATTTACAGCATACATTTAAGATACGGCCTGATAACAGATTAGATTAGGGTCTAGTCTGCAGGTCACAGGAATTACAGCAAGGAAGTAGTTGTCAAGAAGGAAATGATGTTTATTAGCTCAAGTGTCCTAATAAGGACAGTTCACACAAGTGTATGGTACTAGTGTTCACAAGGTCAGATAGAACAATAATACATTACATGGTCGAACAGAGCTCCTTTTTATACAGATTCTGACACAAATCCTGGCAAGGTGTAATCCATTCCCCTGATCTGAGATGGCTCCACAAAGACTGATAAATCACATTCAATAATTACCATTAGGATATAATATATCCTCTAACCGTGGAGCCAACACACTTTAAGCTTTAACAAAATTTCCATCAGTATGCGATATCCTCAATCACTTGCTGCTTGCATTATTCGGACAGGTTCTGAGATGCACAATGAAATGTCACACAGGACAGAAAGATAGCAGCCCCCTGCTGTGTATACAGACTAAAGCAAGTGTTTGTCACTTCACATGAAAAGACTTACTTAGAATTTCTTGCTATGAGCAAAGCACACTTCCTTTAACAAATGGCTATTGCATCAGAATTCAGTACATTTCTAATACACAAGTATAACACAGTATCAAAATCAGTACATTTGCAAAGAGATAAATTAGCACACTGCACTAATAATTTAAAGATATATTTATACAAGGTATATATTAAGTTAGTTATAAGTGATCCAGCCACAGTAGGTTTTTGTTTTGTTTTGTTTTTTAAGCCTTAACAGTCTGTTCATTTTTTTTACAGAAGTGCATTAGTAAATATTAAAGCACAGTTTATAATTATTGGTTCTGGGAATCCCTCTAAAACAGAAATGTTTATTTCTCAGAAGTACATCAAAGGGATTTGTGCTATTTTCAAATGTACAAATAAAGAAACTGAAAAACATTTACCTATAAGCATGTAGACATAAGTAATATCATTTTTTCAAACAACAGTATTGAAAGACATGAATTGAAGTAAATAAGCATTTTGTGTTTTCAGTCATAAAAAATATAATTACATTTTTTAAAGAGTACAAGGTAATTTGCAATAGGTTTTTGTTTGTTTAGAGAGACAAAATAGATAGTCATATGCATGTTTTAAAGTGCCCAGTATGCAAGTCTGAGCTGCTGTTTGGCAAAAAATATAATCAAATTGGCTTTTTACAAGCTCTTAAGCTTTTTGTTTTGTGGCTCCAAACTCTCTTAAGATACTGAAAACTGCTTGATTTTTGAATTCTGAAATTGAGTGAACCAACCCATTAAATTGCATCTGACAAACAATATAAGCTAGATCAGGACATATCATGGTAACATAGATTATATGGATCTATTACATCTAATTCAGAAGACAAACAAAAATGGACATGTCCTTTAACAAGTTCAATAATATTGCCAACATCCATAACTTTCAGTCATATGTATTGATAAATAAGATTTCTCAAACCAATAGCAAATAGAACATTTTTAGTGTTCTCTTGTTGATTAGAACACATGATTTTTTGTAAATGTTATTATTATTTAGGATAATTTATTTAATACATATTTACAACCTTCTCTTCTAAAGGGATATTATACTGAAAATTACTGTATACCATAAAAGATGTATGATTTGCAAATTGGTTACCTTTCAAATGCTTCTCTTTGAAAATGGAAAGCACATGTTCTACTATTTTTCATAATGAACTGATGGTGGAATTGTTCTTCTACTTTACCTTGGCAGAGTGAACAATTTTCATAATAAATCTAGCTACAAAAGAAGTAATGCTCTTTGTGGTGCCTGACATAGTGTATACCCAAAATATTTATTCATTATTTTTTTGAAAAATAAAGGAAAAATGAATGTTATTCACCAGTTAGTAGAGCATATTTTTCATACAAAGTATACAATTAAATTAGCAGCTACAAGATAGATATGGAGTCCGTATTTAACCATCTAGCATCACTTTTAAACAATTATTGAGTTACTAATTTAAGTCTATAAATGTGAACTAAGTACAGTAAGATGACGCCTGCCAGAACCTAAATTGAAGTCTTTATGAACAGATTGTCAACCAGACTGTAGTAATGATCTTCCTAGCCACCATGCTGTCTTACAGATTGCTATTTTAAGCTACTTCCATTATCACGGTGGCTTGGCAGCAGATCTGAAACTTCAGGTTGAGTTCTTGGAGTCGGCTGCACAGTCTGTGCACCAACTGATTAACAGGACAAAATATATTTATTTTTAAACAATGAAAAAATAGTTGCTCTAAATTTTAGAGAGTATTGCTTGAAATCTTTTGAGACAGATAACTATTTTCAGATGTCACATTGCAGGGCCTTAACAAAACATGACAACAAATGTAATGCTTTGAACTTACAAATTGATTCTGAAAATGATTCCATGAATTAACATATGGCTCATCTTGTTTTAATAGTTGCTCATTTTGTGGGTCACAGCTTTGCAGTCTTATGGAGTTATGGCCTGCAGTTTCAACAACATTACTGAGCTCAAAATACTAGGCTGAAACCTGAACATTAGTAGTAACTATCTTGATTTCATTATCAATAAAACTCTAAATTTGTAAAGCCATTAAAGTT
>NW_027447584.1:0-28809 GCF_038048845.1 Mixophyes fleayi | reverse complement strand
TCATGATTCATGATTCGATTCATGATTCTTGATTCATGATTCATGATTCGATTCATGATTCATGATTCATGATTCAATTCATGATTCATGACTCGTGATTCGATTCATGATTCATGATTCATGATTCAATTCATGATTCATGATTCATGATTCATGATTCATGATTCATGATTCAATTCATGATTCATGATTTATGAATCGATTCATGATTTATGATTCGATTCATGATTCTTGATTCATGATTCATGATTCGATTCATGATTCATGATTCAATTCATGATTCATGATTCATGATTCATGATTCAATTCATGATTCAATTCATGATTCATGATTCGATTCATGATTCATGATTCATGATTCAATTCATTAATCATGATTCATGATTCATGATTCATGATTCATGATTCAATTCATGATTCATGATTCAATTCATAATTCATGATTCAAGATTCATGATTCATGATTCAATTCATGATTCATGATTCATGATTCAATTCATGATTCATGATTCATGATTCATGATTCATGATTCAATTCATGATTCATGATTCATGATTCAATTCATGATTCATGATTCATGATTCATGATTCATGATTCATGATTTATGATTCATGATTCATGATTCAATTCATGATTCATGATTCATGATTCATGATTCATGATTCAATTCATGATTCATGATTCAATTCATAATTCATGATTCAAGATTCATGATTCATGATTCAATTCATGATTCATGATTCATGATTCATGATTCAATTCATGATTAATGATTCGATTCATGATTCATGATTTATGATTCAATTCATGATTCATGATTCATGATTCATGATTCATGATTTATGATTCAATTCATGATTCATGATTCATGATTTATGATTCATGATTTATGATTCAATTCATGATTCATGATTCATGATTCGATTCATGATTCATGATTCATGATTCGATTTATGATTCATGATTCATGATTCATGATTCAATTCATGATTCATGATTCATGATTCGATTCATGATTCATGATTCAATTCATGATTCATGATTCAATTCATGATTCAATTCATGATTCATGATTCATGATTCATGATTCGATTCATGATTCATGATTCATGATTCAATTCATGATTCATGATTCAATTCATGATTCATGATTCATGATTCATGATTCGATTCATGATTCATGATTCGATTTATGATTAATGATGCATGATTCATGATTCATGATTCAATTCATGATTCATGATTCATGATTCAATTCATAATTCATGATTCATGATTCATGATTCAATTCATGATTCATGATTCATGATTCGATTCATGATTCATGATTAATGATTCGATTTATGATTCATGATTCATGATTCATGATTCATGATTCAATTCATGATTCATGATTCATGATTCAATTCATGATTCATGATTCATGATTCATGATTAATGATTCAATTCATTATGATTCGATTCATGATCATGATTCATGATTCATGATTCATGATTTATGATTCAAATCATGATTCATGATTCATGATTCAATTCATGATTCATGATTCATGAATCAATTCATAATTCATGATTCATGATTCAATTCATGATTCATGATTCATGATTCAATTCATGATTCATGATTCATGATTTATGACTCAATTCATGATTCATGATTCATGAATCATGATTCGATTCATGATTCATGATTCATGATTCATGATTCAATTCATGATTCATGATTCGATTCATGATTCATGATTCGATTCATGATTCATGATTCGATTCATGATTCTTGATTCATGATTCATGATTCGATTCATGATTCATGATTCATGATTCAATTCATGATTCATGACTCATGATTCGATTCATGATTCATGATTCATGATTCAATTCATGATTCATGATTCATGATTCATGATTCATGATTCATGATTCAATTCATGATTCAATTCATGATTCATGATTCATGATTCATGATTCATGATTCAATTCATGATTCATGATTTATGAATCGATTCATGATTCATGATTCAATTCATGATTCAATTCATGATTCATGATTCGATTCATGATTCATGATTCATGATTCAATTCATTAATCATGATTCATGATTCATGATTCATGATTCATGATTCAATTCATGATTCATGATTCAATTCATAATTCATGATTCAAGATTCATGATTCATGATTCAATTCATGATTCATGATTCAATTCATGATTCATGATTCATGATTCATGATTCATGATTCAATTCATGATTCATGATTCATGATTCATGATTCATGATTTATGATTCATGATTCATGATTCAATTCATGATTCATGATTCATGATTCATGATTCATGATTCAATTCATGATTCATGATTCAATTCATAATTCATGATTCAAGATTCATGATTCATGATTCAATTCATGATTCATGATTCATGATTCATGATTCAATTCATGATTCATGATTCATGATCCAATTCATGATTCATGATTCATGATTCATGATTCATGATTCAATTCATGATTCATGATTCATGATTCATGATTCCTGATTTGATTCATGATTCTTGACTCAAGATTCATGATTCGATTCATGATTCATGATTCATGATTCAATTCATGATTCATGATTCATGATTCATGATTCAATTCATGATTCAATTCATGATTCAAGATTCATGATTCGATTCATGATTCATGATACAATTCATGATTCATGATTCGATTCGTGATTCAATTCATGATTCATGATTCGATTAATGGTTCATGATACAATTCATGATTCATGATTCGATTCGTGATTCAATTCATGATTCATGATTCGATTCATGGTTCATGATTCAATTCATGATTCATGATTCATGATTCAATTCATGATTCATGATTCATGATTTAATTCATGATTCAATTAATGATTCATGATTCATGATTCAATTTATGATTCATGATTCATGATTCATGATTCAATTCTTGATTCATGATTCATAATTTAATTCATGATTCAATTCAAGATTCATGACTCATGATTCAATTAATGATTCATGATTCATGATTTATGATTCATGATTCATGATTCAATTCATGATTCATGATTCATGATTCATGATTCCTGATTTGATTCATGATTCTTGACTCAAGATTCATGATTCGATTCATGATTCATGATTCATGATTCAATTCATGATTCATGATTCATGATTCATGATTCAATTCATGATTCAAGATTCATGATTCGATTCATGATTCATGATACAATTCATGATTCATGATTCGATTCGTGATTCAATTCATGATTCATGATTCGATTAATGGTTCATGATACAATTCATGATTCATGATTCGATTCGTGATTCAATTCATGATTCATGATTCGATTCATGGTTCATGATTCAATTCATGATTCATGATTCATGATTCAATTCATGATTCATGATTCATGATTTAATTCATGATTCAATTAATGATTCATGATTCATGATTCAATTTATGATTCATGATTCATGATTCATGATTCAATTCTTGATTCATGATTCATAATTTAATTCATGATTCAATTCAAGATTCATGACTCATGATTCAATTAATGATTCATGATTCATGATTTATGATTCAATTCATGATTCATCATTCAATTTTATGATTCATGATTCATGATTCAATTCATGATTCATGATTCAATTTTATGATTCATGATTCATGATTCAATTCATGATTCATGATTCGATTCATGATTCAATTCATGAATCATGATTCATGATTCAATTCATGATTCATAATTCATGATTCATGATTCAATTCATAATTCATGATTCATGATTCATGATTCAATTCATGATTCATGATTCATGATTCATGATTCATGATTTAATTCATGATTTATGATTCATGATTCAATTCCTGATTCATGATTCATGATTCATGATTCATGATTCGATTCATGATTTATGATTTATGATTCAATTCATGATTCATGATTCGATTCATGATTCATGATTCGATTTATGATTCTTGATTCATGATTCATGATTCGATTCATGATTCATGATTTATGATTCAATTCATGATTCATGATTCATGATTCATGATTCATGATTCAATACATGATTCATGATTCATGATTCAATTCATAATTCATGATTCATGATTCATGATTCAATTCATGATTCATCATTCGATTCATGATTTTTTACTCATGATTCATGATTCGATTCATGTTTCATGATTCATTATTCAATTCATGATTCATGATTCATGATTCAATTCATGATTCAAGATTCATGATTCGATTCATGATTCATGATTCAATTCATGATTCTTGATTCATGATTCATGATTCGATTCATGATTCATGATTCATTATTCAATTCATGATTCATGATTCATGATTCATGATTCATGATTCAATTCATGATTCATGATTCATGATTCATGATTCAATTCATGATTCATGATTCGATTCATGATTCAATTCATGATTCAAGATTTATGATTCGATTCATGATTCATGATACAATTCATGATTCATGATTCGATTCATGATTCAATTCATGATTCATGATTCGATTCATAATTCATGATTCAATTCATGATTCATGATTCATGATTCATGATTCATGATTCAATTCATGATTCATGATTCATGATTCGATTCATGATTCATGATTCAATTCATGATTCATGAGTCATGATTCAATTCATGATTCATGATTCGATTCATAATTCATGATTCGATTTATGATTCATGATTCATCGATTCAATGATTCAATTCATGATTCATGATTCAATGATTCAATTCATGATTCAATGATACAAGATTCATGATTCATGATTCAATTCATGATTCATGAATTCATGATTCAATTCAGAATTCATGATTCATGATTTCATGATTCAAATTCATGATTCATGATTCATGATTCGATTTATGATTCATGATTCAATCGATTCATGATTCATGATTCTATGATTCATGATTCATGATTCATGATTCATGATTCAGATTCATGATTCATGATTCGATTCATGATTCAGTCGATTCATGATTCTGATTCTAGATTCATGAATTCATGATTCATGATTCATGATTCATGATTCATGATTCAATTCATGATTCATGATTCATGATTCGATTCATGATTCATGATTCATGATTCATGATTCATGATTCAATTCATGATTCATGATTATGATTCGATTCATGATTCATGATTCGATTCATGATTCTGATTCATGATTCATGATTCGATTCATGATTCATGATTCATGATTCAATTCATGATTCATGATTCATGAGTCGATTCAGATTCATGATTCAATTCATGATTCATGATTCATGATTCAATTCATGATTCATGATTCGATTCATGATTCATGATTCGATTCTGATTCATGATTCATGATTCATGATCATGATTCAATTCATGATTCATGATTCATGATTCAATTCATGAATTCATGATTCACTGATTCATGATTCATGATTCAATTCAGATTCATGATTCATGATTCAATTCAAGTTCATGATCATAATTCATGATTCAATTCATGATTCATGATTCATGACTTCATTGATTCATGATTCATTGATTTCATGATTCATGATTTATGATTCAATTCATGATTCATGATTCATGATCTTCAATTCATGATTTCATGATTCGATTCATGATTCATGATTCGATTTAAGATTCATAATTCATGATTCATGATTCATGATTCATGATTCATGATTCAATTCATGATTCATGATTTCATGATTCAATTCATGATTCATGATTCATGATTCATGATGTCATGATTCATGATTCAATTCATGATTCATGATTTATGATTCGATTCATGATTCATTGATTCGATTCATGATTCTTGATTCATGATTCATGATTCGATTCATGATTCATGATTCATGATTCAATTCATGATTTCATGATTCATGATTCATATTCATGATTCAATTCATGATTCATGATTCGATTCATTAGATTCATGATTCAATTCATGGAATTCATGATTCATGATTCATGATTCATGATTCATATTCATGAATTCATGATTCGATTCATGATTCATTATTCAAGATTCGATGATTCATAATTCCAATTCATGATTTCAAATCCTGATTCAATCATTTCATGATTCGATTATGATTCATGATTCATGATTCATGATTCATGATTCAATCATGATTCATGATTCATGCATTTGATTCATGATTCATGATTCAATTCATGATTCATGATTCATGATCATTCATGATTCATGATTCATGATTCGATTCATGATTTCATGATTCGATTTATGATTCATGATTCATGATTCAATTCATAATTCATGATTCATGATTCATGATTCAATTCATGATTCATGATTCATGATTCGATTCATGATTCATAATTAATGATTCGATTTATGATTTCATGATTCATGATTCATGATTCAATTCATGATTCATGATTCATGATTCAATTCATGATTCATGATTTCATGATTCATGATTCGATTTTTGATTCATGATTCATGATTCATGATTTAATTCATGATCTTGATTCATGATTCAATTCATGATTCATGATTCGTTCATGATTCTTGATTCATGATTTATGATTCGATCATGATCATGATTCATTGATTCAATTCATTGATTCATGATTCATGATTCAATTCATGATTCATGATTCATGATTCAATTCATGATTCATGATTTGATTCATGCATCTTGACTCATGATTCATGATTCGATTCATGATTCATGATTCAATTCATGATTCATGATTCATGATTCATGATTCAATTCATGAATCATGATTCGATTCATGATACTTGACTCATGATTCATGATTCGATTCATGATTCATGATTCATTATTCAATACATGATTCGATGATTCATGATTCAATTCGATGATTCATGATTCGATTTATGATCTTGATTCATGATTCATGATTCGATTCATGATCTGATTTATGATTCAATTCATGATTCATGATTCATGATTCATGATTCACTGATTCATGATTCAATACATGATTCATGAATCATGATTCAATTCATAATTCATGATTCATGATTCATGATTCAATTCATGATTCATCATTCGATTCATGATTTTTTACTCATGATTCATGATTCGATTCATGTTTCATGATTCATTATTCAATTCATGATTCATGACTTCAATTCATGATTCAAGATTCATGATTCGATTCATGATTCATGATTCAATTCATCGATTCTTGATTCATGATTCATGATTCGATTCATGATTCATGATTCATTATTCATTCATGATTCATGATTCATGATTCATGATTCATGATTCATGATTCAATTCATGATTCATGATTCATGATTCATGATTCAATTCATGATTCATGATTCGATTCATGATTCAATTCATGATTCAAGATTCATGATTCGATTCATGATTCATGATACAATTCATGATTCATGATTCATGATTCGATTCATGATTCAATTCATGATTCATGATTCGATTCATGAATTCCGATTCATGATTCATGATTCATGATTCATGATTCAATTCATGATTCATGATTCATGATTCGATTCATGATTCATGATTCGATTCATGATTCATGATTCATGATTCAATTCATGATTCATGATTCATGATTCGATTCATGATTCATGATTCATGATTCGATTCATGATTCATGATTCGATTCATGATTCAATGATTTATGATTCAATTCATGATTCATGATTCATGATTCATGATTCATGATTCAATACATGATTCATGATTCATGATTCAATTCATAATTCATGATTCATGATTCATGATTCAATTCATGATTCATCATTCGATTCATGATTTTTACTCATGATTCATGATTCGATTCATGTTTCATGATTCATTATTCAATTCATGATTCATGATTCATGATTCGATTCATGATTCAAGATTCATGATTCGATTCATGATTCATGATTCATTATTCAATTCATGATTCATGATTCATGATTCATGATTCATGATTCGATTCATGATTCAATTCATGATTCATGATTTGATTCATGATTCATGATTCAATTCATGATTCATGATTCATGATTCATGATTCAATTCATGATTCATGATTCATGATTCGATTCATGATTCATGATTCAATTCATGATTCATGATTCATGATTCAATTCATGATTCATGATTCGATTCATGATTCATGATTCGATTTATGATTCATGATTCATGATTCATGATTCATAATTCAATTCATGATTCATGATTCATGATTCAATTCATGATTCATGATACATGATTCATGATTCATGATTCAATTCATGATTCATGATTCATGATTCAATTCATATTCATGATTCATGATTCATGATTCAATTCATGATTCATGATTCATGATTCGATTATGATTCATGATTCATGATTCATGATTCATGATTTATGATTCAATTCATGATTCATGATTCATGATCAATTCATGATTCATGATTCGATTCATGATTCATGATTCATGATTCGATTTAAGATTCATAATTCATGATTCATGATTCATGATTCATGATTCATGATTCATGATTCAATTCATGATTCATGATTCATGATTCATGATTCATGATTCAATTCATGATTCATGATTCATGATTCAATTCATGATTCATGATTCATGATTCATGATTCATGATTCAATTCATGATTCATGATTTATGATTCGATTCATGATTCATGATTCGATTCATGATTCTTGATTCATGATTCATGATTCGATTCATGATTCATATATTCATGATTCAATTCATGATTCATGATTCATGATTCATGATTCATGATTCAATTCATGATTCATGATTCATGATTTGATTCATGATTCATGATTCAATTCATGATTCATGATTCATGATTCGATTCATGATTCATGATTCGATTTATGATTCATGATGCATGATTCATTATTCATGATTCATGATTCAATTCATGATTCATGATTCATGATTCAATTCATAATTCATGATTCATGATTCATGATTCAATTCATGATTCATGATTCATGATTCGATTCATGATTCATGATTAATGATTCATGATTCATGATTCAATTCATGATTCATGATTCATGATTCGATTCATGATTCATGATTAATGATTCGATTTATGATTCATGATTCATGATTCATGATTCATGATTCAATTCATGATTCATGATTCATGATTCAATTCATGATTCATGATTCATGATTCGATTTTTGATTCATGATTCATGATTCATGATTTAATTCATGATTTGATTCATGATTCAATTCATGATTCATGATTCGATTCATGATTCTTGATTCATGATTTATGATTCGATTCATGATTCATGATTCATGATTCAATTCATGATTCATGATTCATGATTCAATTCATGATTCATGATTTGATTCATGCTTCTTGACTCATGATTCATGATTCGATTCATGATTCATGATTCAATTCATGATTCATGATTCATGATTCATGATTCAATTCATGATTCATGATTCAATTCATGATTCTTGACTCATGATTCATGATTCGATTCATGATTCATGATTCATTATTCAATTTATGATTCATGATTCATGATTCAATTCATGATTCATGATTCGATTTATGATTCTTGATTCATGATTCATGATTCGATTCATGATTCATGATTTATGATTCAATTCATGATTCATGATTCATGATTCAATTTATAATTCATGATTCATGATTCATGATTCAATTCATGATTCATCATTCGATTCATGATTTTTTACTCATGATTCATGATTCGATTCATGTTTCATGATTCATTATTCAATTCATGATTCATGATTCATGATTCAATTCATGATTCATGATTCAATTCATGATTCTTGATTCATGATTCATGATTCGATTCATGATTCATGATTCAATTCATGATTCATGATTCGATTCATGATTCAATTCATGATTCAAGATTCATGATTCGATTCATGATTCATGATACAATTCATGATTCATGATTCGATTCATGATTCAATTCATGATTCATGATTCGATTCATGATTCGATTCATGATTCATGATTCATGATTCATGATTCATGATTCATGATTCAATTCATGATTTATGATTCATGATTCGATTCATGATTCATGATTCAATTCATGATTCATGATTCATGATTCAATTCATGATTCATGATTCATGATTCGATTCATGATTCATGATTCGATTTATGATTCATGATGCATGATTCATTATTCATGATTCATGATTCAATTCATGATTCATGATTCATGATTCAATTCATAATTCATGATTCATGATTCATGATTCAATTCATGATTCATGATTCATGATTCGATTCATGATTCATAATTAATGATTCGATTTATGATTCATGATTCATGATTCATGATTCAATTCATGATTCATGATTCATGATTCAATTCATGATTCATGATTCATGATTCATGATTCATGATTCGATTTTTGATTCATGATTCATGATTCATGATTTAATTCATGATTTGATTCATGATTCAATTCATGATTCATGATTCGATTCATGATTCTTGATTCATGATTTATGATTCGATTCATGATTCATGATTCATGATTCAATTCATGATTCATGATTCATGATTCAATTCATGATTCATGATTCATGATTCAATTCATGATTCATGATTTGATTCATGCTTCTTGACTCATGATTCATGATTCGATTCATGATTCATGATTCAATTCATGATTCATGATTCATGATTCATGATTCAATTCATGAATCATGATTCGATTCATGATACTTGACTCATGATTCATGATTCGATTCATGATTCATGATTCATTATTCAATACATGATTCATGATTCATGATTCAATTCATGATTCATGATTCGATTTATGATTCTTGATTCATGATTCATGATTCGATTCATGATTCATGATTTATGATTCAATTCATGATTCATGATTCATGATTCATGATTCATGATTCATGATTCAATACATGATTCATGATTCATGATTCAATTCATAATTCATGATTCATGATTCATGATTCAATTCATGATTCATCATTCGATTCATGATTTTTTACTCATGATTCATGATTCGATTCATGTTTCATGATTCATTATTCAATTCATGATTCATGATTCAATTCATGATTCAAGATTCATGATTCGATTCATGATTCATGATTCAATTCATGATTCTTGATTCATGATTCATGATTCGATTCATGATTCATGATTCATTATTCAATTCATGATTCATGATTCATGATTCATGATTCATGATTCATGATTCAATTCATGATTCATGATTCATGATTCATGATTCAATTCATGATTCATGATTCGATTCATGATTCAATTCATGATTCAAGATTCATGATTCGATTCATGATTCATGATACAATTCATGATTCATGATTCATGATTCGATTCATGATTCAATTCATGATTCATGATTCGATTCATGATTCGATTCATGATTCATGATTCATGATTCATGATTCAATTCATGATTCATGATTCATGATTCGATTCATGATTCATGATTCGATTCATGATTCATGATTCATGATTCAATTCATGATTCATGATTCATGATTCGATTCATGATTCATGATTCGATTCATGATTCATGATTTATGATTCAATTCATGATTCATGATTCATGATTCATGATTCATGATTCAATACATGATTCATGATTCATGATTCAATTCATAATTCATGATTCATGATTCATGATTCAATTCATGATTCATCATTCGATTCATGATTTTTTACTCATGATTCATGATTCGATTCATGTTTCATGATTCATTATTCAATTCATGATTCATGATTCATGATTCAATTCATGATTCAAGATTCATGATTCGATTCATGATTCATGATTCATTATTCAATTCATGATTCATGATTCATGATTCATGATTCATGATTCGATTCATGATTCAATTCATGATTCATGATTTGATTCATGATTCATGATTCAATTCATGATTCATGATTCATGATTCATGATTCAATTCATGATTCATGATTCATGATTCGATTCATGATTCATGATTCAATTCATGATTCATGATTCATGATTCAATTCATGATTCATGATTCGATTCATGATTCATGATTCGATTTATGATTCATGATTCATGATTCATGATTCATAATTCAATTCATGATTCATGATTCATGATTCAATTCATGATTCATGATACATGATTCATGATTCATGATTCAATTCATGATTCATGATTCATGATTCAATTCATAATTCATGATTCATGATTCATGATTCAATTCATGATTCATGATTCATGATTCGATTTATGATTCATGATTCATGATTCATGATTCATGATTTATGATTCAATTCATGATTCATGATTCATGATTCAATTCATGATTCATGATTCGATTCATGATTCATGATTCATGATTCGATTTAAGATTCATAATTCATGATTCATGATTCATGATTCATGATTCATGATTCATGATTCAATTCATGATTCATGATTCATGATTCATGATTCATGATTCAATTCATGATTCATGATTCATGATTCAATTCATGATTCATGATTCATGATTCATGATTCATGATTCAATTCATGATTCATGATTTATGATTCGATTCATGATTCATGATTCGATTCATGATTCTTGATTCATGATTCATGATTCGATTCATGATTCATATATTCATGATTCAATTCATGATTCATGATTCATGATTCATGATTCATGATTCAATTCATGATTCATGATTCATGATTTGATTCATGATTCATGATTCAATTCATGATTCATGATTCATGATTCGATTCATGATTCATGATTCGATTTATGATTCATGATGCATGATTCATTATTCATGATTCATGATTCAATTCATGATTCATGATTCATGATTCAATTCATAATTCATGATTCATGATTCATGATTCAATTCATGATTCATGATTCATGATTCGATTCATGATTCATGATTAATGATTCATGATTCATGATTCAATTCATGATTCATGATTCATGATTCGATTCATGATTCATGATTAATGATTCGATTTATGATTCATGATTCATGATTCATGATTCATGATTCAATTCATGATTCATGATTCATGATTCAATTCATGATTCATGATTCATGATTCGATTTTTGATTCATGATTCATGATTCATGATTTAATTCATGATTTGATTCATGATTCAATTCATGATTCATGATTCGATTCATGATTCTTGATTCATGATTTATGATTCGATTCATGATTCATGATTCATGATTCAATTCATGATTCATGATTCATGATTCAATTCATGATTCATGATTTGATTCATGCTTCTTGACTCATGATTCATGATTCGATTCATGATTCATGATTCAATTCATGATTCATGATTCATGATTCATGATTCAATTCATGATTCATGATTCAATTCATGATTCTTGACTCATGATTCATGATTCGATTCATGATTCATGATTCATTATTCAATTTATGATTCATGATTCATGATTCGATTCATGATTCATGATTCGATTTATGATTCTTGATTCATGATTCATGATTCGATTCATGATTCATGATTTATGATTCAATTCATGATTCATGATTCATGATTCATGATTCATGATTCAATACATGATTCATGATTCATGATTCAATTTATAATTCATGATTCATGATTCATGATTCAAATCATGATTCATCATTCGATTCATGATTTTTTACTCATGATTCATGATTCGATTCATGTTTCATGATTCATTATTCAATTCATGATTCATGATTCATGATTCAATTCATGATTCATGATTCAATTCATGATTCTTGATTCATGATTCATGATTCGATTCATGATTCATGATTCAATTCATGATTCATGATTCGATTCATAATTCAATTCATGATTCAAGATTCATGATTCGATTCATGATTCATGATACAATTCATGATTCATGATTCGATTCATGATTCAATTCATGATTCATGATTCGATTCATGATTCGATTCATGATTCATGATTCATGATTCATGATTCATGATTCAATTCATGATTTATGATTCATGATTCGATTCATGATTCATGATTCAATTCATGATTCATGATTCATGATTCAATTCATGATTCATGATTCATGATTCGATTCATGATTCATGATTCGATTTATGATTCATGATTCATGATTCATGATTCATGATTCAATTCATGATTCATGATTCATGATTCAATTCATGATTCATGATTCATGATTCATGATTCAATTCATGATTCATGATTCAATTCATAATTCATGATTCATGATTCATGATTCAATTCATGATTCATGATTCATGATTCGATTTATGATTCATGATTCATGATTCATGATTTATGATTCAATTCATGATTCATGATTCATTATTCGATTTATGATTTATGATTCGATTCATGATTCATGATTCATGATTCGATTTAAGATTCATAATTCATGATTCATGATTCATGATTAATGATTCATGATTCATGATTCATGATTCAATTCATGATTCATGATTCATGATTCATGATTCAATTCATGATTCATGATTCAATTCATGATTCATGATTTATGATTCGATTCATGATTCATGATTCGATTCATGATTCTTGATTCATGATTCAATTCATGATTCATGATTCATGATTCATGATTCAATTCATGATTCATGATTCAATTAATGATTCATTATTCAAGATTCATGATTCATAATTCAATTCATGATTCGAATCCTGATTCAACTCATTATTCATGATTCGATTTATGATTCATGATTCATGATTCATGATTCATGATTCAATTCATGATTCATGATTCATGATTTTATTCATGATTCATGATTCAATTCATGATTCATGATTCATGATTCAATTCATGATTCATGATTCATGATTCGATTCATGATTCATGATTCGATATATGATTCATGATGCATGATTCATTATTCATGATTCATGATTCATGATTCAATTCATGATTCATGATTCATGATTCATGATTCAATACATGATTCATGATTCATGATTCAATTCAAGATTCATGATTCATGATTCATGATTCATGATTCAATTCATGATTCATGATTTATGATTCGATTCATGATTCATGATTCGATTCATGATTCTTGATTCATGATTCATGATTCGATTCATGATTCATATATTCATGATTCAATTCATGATTCATGATTCATGATTCATGATTCATGATTCAATTCATGATTCATGATTCATGATTTGATTCATGATTCATGATTCAATTCATGATTCATGATTCATGATTCGATTCATGATTCATGATTCGATTTATGATTCATGATGCATGATTCATTATTCATGATTCATGATTCAATTCATGATTCATGATTCATGATTCAATTCATAATTCATGATTCATGATTCATGATTCAATTCATGATTCATGATTCATGATTCGATTCATGATTCATGATTAATGATTCATGATTCATGATTCAATTCATGATTCATGATTCATGATTCGATTCATGATTCATGATTAATGATTCGATTTATGATTCTTGATTCATGATTCATGATTCGATTCATGATTCATGATTTATGATTCAATTCATGATTCATGATTCATGATTCATGATTCATGATTCAATACATGATTCATGATTCATGATTCAATTTATAATTCATGATTCATGATTCATGTTTCAATTCATGATTCATCATTCGATTCATGATTTTTTACTCATGATTCATGATTCGATTCATGTTTCATGATTCATTATTCAATTCATGATTCATGATTCATGATTCAATTCATGATTCATGATTCAATTCATGATTCTTGATTCATGATTCATGATTCGATTCATGATTCATGATTCAATTCATGATTCATGATTCGATTCATGATTCAATTCATGATTCAAGATTCATGATTCGATTCATGATTCATGATACAATTCATGATTCATGATTCGATTCATGATTCAATTCCATGATTCATGATTCGATTCATGATTCGATTCATGATTCATGATTCATGATTCATGATTCATGATTCATGATTCAATTCATGATTTATGATTCATGATTCGATTCATGATTCATGATTCAATTCATGATTCATGATTCATGATTCAATTCATGATTCATGATTCATGATTCGATTCATGATTCATGATTCGATTTATGATTCATGATTCATGATTCATGATTCATGATTCAATTCATGATTCATGATTCATGATTCAATTCATGATTCATGATTCATGATTCATGATTCAATTCATGATTCATGATTCAATTCATAATTCATGATTCATGATTCATGATTCAATTCATGATTCATGATTCATGATTCGATTTATGATTCATGATTCATGATTCATGATTTATGATTCAATTCATGATTCATGATTCATTATTCGATTTATGATTTATGATTCGATTCATGATTCATGATTCATGATTCGATTTAAGATTCATAATTCATGATTCATGATTCATGATTAATGATTCATGATTCATGATTCATGATTCAATTCATGATTCATGATTCATGATTCATGATTCAATTCATGATTCATGATTCAATTCATGATTCATGATTTATGATTCGATTCATGATTCATGATTCGATTCATGATTCTTGATTCATGATTCAATTCATGATTCATGATTCATGATTCATGATTCAATTCATGATTCATGATTCAATTAATGATTCATTATTCAAGATTCATGATTCATAATTCAATTCATGATTCGAATCCTGATTCAACTCATTATTCATGATTCGATTTATGATTCATGATTCATGATTCATGATTCATGATTCAATTCATGATTCATGATTCATGATTTTATTCATGATTCATGATTCAATTCATGATTCATGATTCATGATTCAATTCATGATTCATGATTCATGATTCGATTCATGATTCATGATTCGATATATGATTCATGATGCATGATTCATTATTCATGATTCATGATTCATGATTCAATTCATGATTCATGATTCATGATTCATGATTCAATACATGATTCATGATTCATGATTCAATTCATGATTCATGATTCATGATTCATGATTCATGATTCAATTCATGATTCATGATTTATGATTCGATTCATGATTCATGATTCGATTCATGATTCTTGATTCATGATTCATGATTCGATTCATGATTCATATATTCATGATTCAATTCATGATTCATGATTCATGATTCATGATTCATGATTCAATTCATGATTCATGATTCATGATTTGATTCATGATTCATGATTCAATTCATGATTCATGATTCATGATTCGATTCATGATTCATGATTCGATTTATGATTCATGATGCATGATTCATTATTCATGATTCATGATTCAATTCATGATTCATGATTCATGATTCAATTCATAATTCATGATTCATGATTCAATTCATGATTCATGATTCATGATTCGATTCATGATTCATGATTAATGATTCATGATTCATGATTCAATTCATGATTCATGATTCATGATTCGATTCATGATTCATGATTAATGATTCGATTTATGATTCATGATTCATGATTCATGATTCATGATTCAATTCATGATTCATGATTCATGATTCAATTCATGATTCATGATTCATGATTCGATTTTTGATTCATGATTCATGATTCATGATTTAATTCATGATTTGATTCATGATTCAATTCATGATTCATGATTCGATTCATGATTCTTGATTCATGATTTATGATTCGATTCATGATTCATGATTCATGATTCAATTCATGATTCATGATTCATGATTCAATTCATGATTCATGATTTGATTCATGCTTCTTGACTCATGATTCATGATTCGATTCATGATTCATGATTCAATTCATGATTCATGATTCATGATTCATGATTCAATTCATGATTCATGATTCAATTCATGATTCTTGACTCATGATTCATGATTCGATTCATGATTCATGATTCATTATTCAATTTATGATTCATGATTCATGATTCGATTCATGATTCATGATTCGATTTATGATTCTTGATTCATGATTCATGATTCGATTCATGATTCATGATTTATGATTCAATTCATGATTCATGATTCATGATTCATGATTCATGATTCAATACATGATTCATGATTCATGATTCAATTTATAATTCATGATTCATGATTCATGATTCAATTCATGATTCATCATTCGATTCATGATTTTTTACTCATGATTCATGATTCGATTCATGTTTCATGATTCATTATTCAATTCATGATTCATGATTCATGATTCAATTCATGATTCATGATTCAATTCATGATTCTTGATTCATGATTCATGATTCGATTCATGATTCATGATTCAATTCATGATTCATGATTCGATTCATGATTCAATTCATGATTCAAGATTCATGATTCGATTCATGATTCATGATACAATTCATGATTCATGATTCGATTCATGATTCAATTCATGATTCATGATTCGATTCATGATTCGATTCATGATTCATGATTCATGATTCATGATTCATGATTCATGATTCAATTCATGATTTATGATTCATGATTCGATTCATGATTCATGATTCAATTCATGATTCATGATTCATGATTCAATTCATGATTCATGATTCATGATTCGATTCATGATTCATGATTCGATTTATGATTCATGATTCATGATTCATGATTCATGATTCAATTCATGATTCATGATTCATGATTCAATTCATGATTCATGATTCATGATTCATGATTCAATTCATGATTCATGATTCAATTCATAATTCATGATTCATGATTCATGATTCAATTCATGATTCATGATTCATGATTCGATTTATGATTCATGATTCATGATTCATGATTTATGATTCAATTCATGATTCATGATTCATTATTCGATTTATGATTTATGATTCGATTCATGATTCATGATTCATGATTCGATTTAAGATTCATAATTCATGATTCATGATTCATGATTAATGATTCATGATTCATGATTCATGATTCAATTCATGATTCATGATTCATGATTCATGATTCAATTCATGATTCATGATTCAATTCATGATTCATGATTTATGATTCGATTCATGATTCATGATTCGATTCATGATTCTTGATTCATGATTCAATTCATGATTCATGATTCATGATTCATGATTCAATTCATGATTCATGATTCAATTAATGATTCATTATTCAAGATTCATGATTCATAATTCAATTCATGATTCGAATCCTGATTCAACTCATTATTCATGATTCGATTTATGATTCATGATTCATGATTCATGATTCATGATTCAATTCATGATTCATGATTCATGATTTTATTCATGATTCATGATTCAATTCATGATTCATGATTCATGATTCAATTCATGATTCATGATTCATGATTCGATTCATGATTCATGATTCGATATATGATTCATGATGCATGATTCATTATTCATGATTCATGATTCATGATTCAATTCATGATTCATGATTCATGATTCATGATTCAATACATGATTCATGATTCATGATTCAATTCATAATTCATGATTCATGGATTCATGATTCAATTCATGATTCATGATTCGATTCATGATTCATGATTCATGATTCAATTCATGATTCATGATTCATGATTCATGATTCATGATTCAATTCATGATTCATGATTCAATTCATGATTCATGATTCAATTCATGATTCATGATTCAAGATTCATGATTCATGATTCAATTCATGATTCATAATTCAATTCATGATTCGAATCCTGATTCAACTCATGATTCATGATTCGATTTATGATTCATGATTCATGATTCATGATTCATGATTCAATTCATGATTCATGATTCAATTCATGATTCATGATTCAATGTATGATTCATGATTCATGATTCAATTCATGATTCATGATTCATGATTCGATTCATGATTCATGATTCAATTCATAATTCATGATTCAATTTATGATTCATGATTCATGATTCAATTAATGATTCATGATTCATGATTCATGATTCGATTCATGATTCATGATTCGATTTATGATTAATGATGCATGATTCATTATTCATGATTCATGATTCATGATTCGATTCATGATTCATGATTCATGATTCATGATTCAATTCATGATTCATGATTCATGATTCGATTCATGATTCATGATTCGATTCATGATTCATGATTCGATTCATGATTCTTGATTCATGATTCATGATTCGATTCATGATTCATGATTCATGATTCAATTCATGATTCATGATTCATGACTCATGATTCGATTCATGATTCATGATTCATGATTCAATTAATGATTCATGATTCATGATTCATGATTCATGATACATGATTCAATTCATGATTCATGATTTATGATTCGATTCATGATTCATGATTCGATTCATGATTCTTGATTCATGATTCATGATTCGATTCATGATTCAATTCATGATTCATGATTTATGATTCGATTCATGATTCATGATTCGATTCATGATTCTTGATTCATGATTCATGATTCGATTCATGATTCATGATTCATGATTTAATTTATGATTCATGATTCATGATTCATGATTCCTGATTCATGATTCAATTCATGATTCATGATTCAATTCATAATTCATGATTCAAGATTCATGATTCATGATTCAATTCATGATTCATGATTCATGATTCATGATTCAATTCATGATTCATGATTCATGATTCATGATTCAATTCATGATTCATGATTCATGATTCATGATTTGATTCATGATTCTTGACTCATGATTCATGATTCGATTCATGATTCATGATTCATGATTCAATTCATGATTCATGATTCATGATTCATGATTCAATTCATGATTCAATTCATGATTCAAGATTCATGATTCGATTCATGATTCATGATACAATTCATGATTCAAGATTCATGATTCGATTCATGATTCATGATTCGATTCATGGTTCATGATTCAATTCATGATTCATGATTCATGATTCAATTCATGATTCATGATTCATGATTAAATTCATGATTCAATTCATGATTCATGATTCATGATTCAATTTATGATTCATGATTCATGATTCATGATTCAATTCTTGATTCATGATTCATAATTTAATTCATGATTCAATTCAAGATTCATGACTCATGATTCAATTCATGATTCATGATTCATGATTCAATTCATGATTCATGATTCAATTTTATGATTCATGATTCATGATTCAATTCATGATTCATGATTCGATTCATGATTCAATTCATGAATCATGATTCATGATTCAATTCATGATTCATAATTCATGATTCATGATTCAATTCATGATTCATGATTCATGATTCAATTCATGATTCATGATTCATGATTCATGATTCATGATTTAATTCATGATTTATGATTCATGATTCATGATTCATGATTTAATTCATGATTTATGATTCATGATTCAATTCATGATTCATGATTCATGATTCATGATTCGATTCATGATTTATGATTTATGTTTCAATTTATGATTCATGATTCATGATTCGATTCATGATTCATGATTCGATTCATGATTCTTGATTCATGATTCATGATTCGATTCATGATTCATGATTTATGATTCAATTCATGATTCATGATTCATGATTCATGATTCATGATTCAATACATGATTCATGATTCAAATCATAATTCATGATTCATGATTCATGATTCAATTCATGATTCATCATTCGATTCATGATTTTTTTACTCATGATTCATGATTCGATTCATGTTTCATGATTCATTATTCAATTCATGATTCATGATTCATGATTCAATTCATGATTCAAGATTCATGATTTGATTCATGATTCATGATTCAATTCATGATTCTTGATTCATGATTCATGATTCGATTCATGATTCATGATTCATGATTCATGATTCATGATTCATGATTCAATTCATGATTCATGATTCATGATTCATGATTCAATTCATGATTCATGATTCGATTCATGATTCAATTCATGATTCAAGATTCATGATTCGATTCATGATTCATGATACAATTCATGATTCATGATTCATGATTCGATTCATGATTCAATTCATGATTCATGATTCGATTCATGATTCATGATTCAATTCATGATTCATGATTCATGATTCGATTCATGATTCATGATTCAATTCATGATTCATGATTCATGATTCAATTCATGATTCATGATTCATGATTCGATTCATGATTCATGATTCGATTTATGATTCATGATTCATGATTCAGTTCATGATTCATGATTCATGATTCAATTCATGATTCATGATTCATGATTCATGATTCATGATTCATGATTCAATTCGTGATTCATGATTCATGATTCAATTCATGATTAATGATTCATGATTCATGATTCAATTCATGATTCATGATTCATGATTCGATTTATGATTCATGATTCATGATTCATGATTCATGATTTATGATTCAATTCATGATTCATGATTCATTATTCGATTCATGATTTATGATTTGATTCATGATTCATGATTCATGATTCGATTTAAGATTCATAATTCATGATTCATGATTCATGATTCATGATTCATGATTCAATTCATGATTCATGATTCATGATTCAATTCATGATTCATAATTCATGATTCATGATTCATGATTCAATTCATGATTCATTATTCATGATTCATGATTCATGATTCAATTCATGATTCATGATTTATGATTCGATTCATGATTCATGATTCGATTCATGATTCTTGATTCATGATTCATGATTCGATTCATGATTCATGATTCATGATTCAATTCATGATTCATGATTCATGATTCATGATTCAATTCATGATTCATGATTCGATTCATGATTCATGATTCAATTCATGATTCATGATTCATGATTCATGATTCATGATTCAATTCATGATTCATGATTCAATTCATGATTCATTATTCAAGATTCATGATTCATAATTCAATTCATGATTCGAATCCTGATTCAACTCATTATTCATGATTCGATTTATGATTCATGATTCATGATTCATGATTCATGATTCAATTCATGATTCATGATTCATGATTTGATTCATGATTCATGATTCAATTCATGATTCATGATTCATGATTCATGATTCGATTCATGATTCATGATTCGATTTATGATTCATGATGCATGATTCATTATTCATGATTCATGATTCAATTCATGATTCATGATTCATGATTCAATTCATAATTCATGATTCATGATTCATGATTCAATTCATGATTCATGATTCATGATTCGATTCATGATTCATGATTAATGATTCGATTTATGATTCATGATTCATGATTCATGATTCATGATTCAATTCATGATTCATGATTCATGATTCAATTCATGATTCATGATTCATGATTCATGATTCATGATTCATAATTCGATTTTTGATTCATGATTCATGATTCAATTCATGATTCATGATTCATGATTCGATTTTTGATTCATGATTCATGATTCATGATTTAATTCATGATTTGATTCATGATTCAATTCATGATACATGATTCGATTCATGATTCTTGATTCATGATTTATGATTTGATTCATGATTCATGATTCATGATTCAATTCATGATTCATGATTCATGATTCAATTCATGATTCATGATTTGATTCATGATTCATGATTCATGATTTAATTCATGATTTGATTCATGATTCAATTCATGATTCATGATTCATGATTCATGATTCAATTCATGATTCATGATTTGATTCATGATTCTTGACTCATGATTCATGATTCGATTCATGATTCATTATTCAATTCATGATTCATGATTCATGATTAAATTCATAATTCATGATTCATGATTCATGATTCATGATTCATGATTGAATTCATGATTCATGATTCATGATTCATGATTCAATTCATGATTCATGATTTGATTCATGATTCTTGACTCATGATTCATGATTCGATTCATGATTCATGATTCAATTCATGATTCATGATTTGATTCATGATTAAATTCATAATTCATGATTCATGATTCATGATTCATGATTCATGATTCAATTCATGATTCGATTCATGATTCATGATTTATGATTCAATTCATGATTCATGATTCATGATTCATGATTCATGATTTATGATTCAATTCATGATTCATGATTCATGATTCAATTCATGATTCATGATTCATGATTCGATTCATGATTCATGATTCGATTCATGATTCATGATTCATGATTTGATTCATGATTCATGATTCATGATTCGATTCATGATTCATGATTCAATTCATGATTCATGATTCAATCATGATTCAATTCATGATTCATGATTCATGATTCATGATTCATGATTCAATGATTCATTCATGATTCATGATTCATGATTCAAATTATGATTCATGATTCATGATTCATGATTCGATTCATGATTCATGATTCGATTTATGATTCATGATGCATGATTCATGATCATGATTCATGATTCAATTCATGATTCATGATTCATGATTCAATTCAATAATTCATGATTCATGATTCATGATTCAATTCATGATCATGATTCATGATTCAAATTCATGATTCATGATTCATGATTCATGATTCATGATTCAATTCATGATTTGATTCATGATTCGATTCATGATTCATGATTCATGATTCATGATTCATGATTCATGATTTATGATTCGATTCATGATTCATGATTCATGATTCAATTCATGATTCATGATTCATGAATCAATTCATAATTCATGATTCATGATTCAATTCATGATCATGATTCAATCATGATTCATGATTCATTGATTCAATTCATGATTCATGATTCATGATTTATGATTCAATTCATGATTCATGATTCATGATTCATGATTCGATTCATGATTCATGATTCATGATTCATGATTCAATTCATGATTCATGATTCGATTCATGATTCATGATTCGATTCATGATTCATGATTCGATTCATGATTCTTGATTCATGATTCATGATTCGATTCATGATTCATGATTCATAATTCAATTCATGATTCATGACTCATGATTCGATTCATGATTCATGATTCATGATCAATTCATGATTCATGATTCATGATTCATGATTCATGATTCATGATTCAATTCATGATTCATGATTTATGAATCGATTCATGATTTATGATTCGATTCATGATTCTTGATTCATGATTCATGATTCGATTCATGATTCATGATTCAATTCATGATTCATGATTCATGATCATGATCATGATTCAATTCATGATTCAATTCTTGATTCATGATTCGATTCATGATCATGATTCATGATTCAATTCATTAATCATGATTCATGATTCATGATTCATGATTCAATTCATGATTCATAATTCAATTCATAATTCATGATTCAAGATTCATGATTCATGATTCAATTCATGATTCATGATTCATGATTCAATTCATGATTCATGATTCATGATTCATGATTCATGATTCAATTCATGATTCATGATTCATGATTCAATCATGATTCATGATTCATGATTCATGATTCATGATTCATGATTCAATTCATGATTCATGATTCATGATTCATGATTCATGATTCAATTCATGATTCATGATTCAATCATGATTCATGATTCATGATTCATGATTCATGATTCATGATTCAATTCATGATTCAATTCATGATTCATGATTCATGATTCGATTCATGATTCATGATTCATGATTCGATTCATGATTCCATGATCATGATTCGATTTATGATTCATGATTCATGATTCATGATTCATGATTCAATTCATAATTCATGATTCATGATTCGATTCATGATCATGATTCAATTCATGATTCATGATTCAATTCATGATTCAATTCAATGATTCATGATTCATGAATCATGATTCGATTCATGATTCATGATTTCATGATTCAATTCATGATTCATGATTCATGATTCAATTCATGATTCATGATTCATGGATTCATGATTCGATTCATGATTCATGATTCGATTTATGATTCATGATGCATGATTCATGATTCATGATTCATGATTCATGATTCATGATTCAATTCATAATTCATGATTCCATGATTCATGATTCAATTCATGATTCATGATTCGATTCATGATTCATGATTAATGATTCGATTTATGATTCATGATTCATGATTCATGATTCATGGTTCATGATTCAATTCATGATTCATGATTCATGATCATGATTAATGATTCAATTCATGATTTGATTCATGAATCAATTCATAATTCATGATTCATGATTCAATTCATGATTCATGATTCATGATTCAATTCATAATTCATGATTCCATGATTCAATTCATGATTCATGATCATGATTCAATTCATGATTCATGATTCATGATTTATGATTCAATTCATGATTCATGATTCATGAATCATGATTCGATTCATGATTCATGATTCATGATTCAATTCATGATTCATGATTCGATTCATGATTCATGATTCGATTCATGATTCATGATTCGATCATGATTCTTGATTCATGATTCATGATTCGATTCATGATTCATGATTCATGATTCAATTCATGATTCATGACTCATGATTCGATTCATTGATTCATGATTCATGATTCAATTCATGATTCATGATTCATGATTCAATTCATGATTCAATTCATGATTCATGATTCATGATTCATGATTCAATTCATGATTCATGAGTTATGAATCGATTCATGATTCATGATTCAATTCATGATTCAATTCATGATTCATGATTTGATTCATGATTCATGATTCATGATTCAATTCATTAATCATGATTCATGATTCATGATTCATGATTCATGATTCAATTCATGATTCATGATTCAATTCATAATTCATGATCAAGATTCATGATTCATGATTCAATTCTTGATTCATGATTCATGATTCAATTCATGATTCATGATTCATGATTCATGATTCATGATTCAATTCATGATTCATGATTCATGATTCAATTCATGATTCAAGATTCATGATTCATGATTCATGATTCAATTCATGATTCATGATTCATGATTCATGATTCATGATTCAATTCATGATTCATGATTCAATTCATAATTCATGATTCAAGATTCATGATTCATGATTCAATCATGATTCATGATTCATGATTCATGATTCAATTCATGATTCATGATTCATGATTCAATTCATGATTCATGATTCATGATTCATGATTCATGATTCAATTCATGATTCATGATTCATGATTCATGATTCATGATTCATGATTCATGATTCAATTCATGATTCATGATTCATGATTCATGATTCAATTCATGATTCATGATTCATGATTCAATCATGATTCATGATTCATGATTCATGATTCATGATTCAATTCATGATTCATGATTCATGATCATGATTCAATGATTCATGATTCATGATTCAATCATGATTCATGATTCATGATTCATGAGTCATGATTGATTCATGATTCTTGACTCAAGATTCATGATTCGATTCATGATTCCATGATTCATGATTCAATTCATGATTCATGATTCATGATTCATGATTCAATTCATGATTCAATTCATGATTCAAGATTCATGATTCGATTCATGATTCATGATACAATTCATGATTCATGATTCGATTCGTGATTCAATTCATGATTCATGATTCGATTCATGGTTCATGATACAATTCATGATTCATGATTCGATTCGTGATTCAATTCATGATTCATGATTCGATTCATGGTTCATGATTCAATCATGATTCATGATTCATGATTCAATTCATGATTCATGATTCATGATTTAATTCATGATTCAATTAATGATTCATGTTTCATGATTCAATTTATGATTCATGATTCATGATTCATGATTCAAATCTTGATTCATGATTCATAATTTAATTCATGATTCAATTCAAGATTCATGACTCATGATTCAATTAATGATTCATGATTCATGATTCATATGATTCAATTCATGATTCATGATTCAATTCATGATTCATGATTCAATTTTATGATTCATGATTCATGATTCAATTCATGATTCATGATTCGATTCATGATTCAATTCATGAATCATGATTCATGATTCAATTCATGATTCATAATTCATGATTCATGATTCAATTCATGATTCATGATTCAGGATTCATGATTCAATTCATGATTCATGATTCATGATTCATGATTCATGATTTAATTCATGATTTATGATTCATGATTCAATTCATGATTCATGATTCATTATTCATGATTCGATTCATGATTCATGATTCATGATTCGATTCATGATTCATGATTAATGATTCGATTTATGATTCATGATTCATGATTCATGATTCATGATTCATGATTCAATTCATGATTCATGATTCATGATTCAATCATGATTCATGATTCATGATTCATGATTTATGATTCAATTCATGATTTGATTCATGATTCGATTCATGATCATGATTCATGATTCATGATTCATAATTCATGATTCATGATTCAATTCATGATTCATGATTCATGATTCAATTCATGATTCATGATTCATGATTTATGATTCAATCATGATTCATGATTCATGAATCATGATTTGATTCATGATTCATGATTCATGATTCATGATTCAATTCATGATTCATGATTCGATTCATGATTCATGATTCGATTCATGATTCATGATTCGATTCATGATTCTTGATTCATGATTCATGATTCGATTCATGATTCATGATTCATGATTCAATTCATGATTCATGACTCATGATTCGATTCATGAATCATGATTCATGAAT
>NW_027447583.1:0-90317 GCF_038048845.1 Mixophyes fleayi | reverse complement strand
TATCATGAATTGAATCATGAATCATGAATCATGAATTGAATCATGAATTGAATCATGAATCATGAATCATGAATTGAATCATGAATCATGAATCATGAATTGAATCATGAATCATGAATCATGAATCGAATCATGAATCATGAATCAAGATTCATGAATCGAATCATGAATCATGAATTGAATCATGAAATCTTGAATCATGAATCATGAAATCTTGAATCATGAATCATGAATTGAATCATGAATCATGAATTGAATCATGAATCATGAATTGAATCATGAATCATGAATTAAATCAAGAAACATGAATCATGAATCGAATCATGAATCATGAATCGAATCATGAATCATGAATTGAATCCATGAATTGAATCATGAATCATGAATTGAATCATGAATTGAATCATGAATTGAATCATGAATTGAATCACTAATCATGATCATGAATCGAATCATGAATCATGAATCATGAATTGAATCATGAATCAAGAATCATAAATCGAATCATGAATCATGAAATGAATCAGGAATCGAATCATGAATCGAATCATGAATCAGGAATCATGAATTGAATCATAAATCATGAATCATGAATTGAATCATAAATCATGAATCATGAATCATAAATTGATTCATGAATCATGAATTGAATCATGAATTGAATCATGAATTGAATCATGAATCATTAATCATGAATTAAATCATGAATCATGAATCATGAATCATGATTGAATCATGAATTGAATCATGAATCATGAATCATGAATTGAATCATGAATCATGAATCATGAATCGAATCATGAATCAAGATTCATGAATCGAATCATGAATCATGAATTGAATCATGAATCTTGAATCATGAATCATGAATTGGAATCATGAATCATAAATCGAATCATGAATCATTAATCATGAATCATGAATCATGAATTGAATCTGAAACATGAATCATGAATCGAATCATGAATCATGAATCGAATCATGAATCATGAATTGATCATGAATTGAATCATGAATCATGAATCATGATTTGAATCATGAATCATGAATCATAAATTGATTCATGAATCATGAATTGAATTATAAACTGAATCATGAATCATGAATCGAATCATAAATCATGAATTGAATCAGGAATCATGAATCATGAATTGAATCATGAATCATGAATTGAATCATGAATCATGAATCGAAGTCATGAATCATGAATCAAGATTCATGAATCGAATCATGAATCATGAATTGAATTATGAATCTTGAATCATGAATCATGAATTGAATCATGAATCATGGAATTGAATCATGAATCATGAATCATGAATTGAATCATGAATCATGATTGAATCATGAAATGAATCATGAATCAGGAATCGAATAATGAATTGAATCATGAATCATGAATTGAATCATCAATCATGAATCATTAATTGAATCATTAATCATGAATTATGAATTAAATCTTGAATCATGAATCATGAAATGAATCATGAATCATGAATCATGAATTGAATCATGAATCATGAATTATGAATCAAATCATAAATCATGAATCGAATCATGAATCATGAATCATGAATCATGAATCATGAATTGAATCATGAATTGAATCATGAATCAAATCATGAATCGATCATGATGAATGAATCATGAAATCGAATCATGAATCATGAATCGAATCATGAATCATGAATCGAATCATGAATCATGAATCGAATCAT
The DNA here is from genome assembly GCF_038048845.1 of Mixophyes fleayi. Lineage (NCBI taxonomy): Eukaryota > Metazoa > Chordata > Amphibia > Anura > Limnodynastidae > Mixophyes > Mixophyes fleayi. The sequence goes on along the minus strand of NW_027447583.1, from coordinate 88,599 downwards.
GAATCATGAATTATGAATCATGAATTGAATCATGATTCATGAATTGAATCATGAATCAAATCATGAATCTTGAATTGAATCATGAATTGAATCATTAATCATGAATCATGAATCAAATCATGAATCATGAATTGAATCATGATCATGAATCATGAATTGAATTTATGAATCTATGAATCATAAATCGAATCATGAATCATGAATTGAATCAGGAAACGAATCATGAATTGAATCATGAATCATAAATCATGAATCATGAATTGAATCATGAATCATGAACATGAATCGAATCATAAATCATGAATTGAATCATGAATCATGAATCATGAATTGAATCATGAATCATGAATTCAATCATGAATCATGAATCATGAATTGAATCATGAATCATGAATCGAATCATGAATCATGAATCATGAATCATGAATTGAATCATGAAACATGAAACATGAATTGAATCATAAATCATGAATCGAATCATGAATCATGAGATCTGAATCATGAATCATGAATCATGATCATGAAATTGAATCATGAAACATGAAACATGAATTGAATCATGAATCATGAATCGAATCATGAATCATGAATCGAATCATGAATTGAATCATGAATCATGAATTGAATCATGAATTGAATCACTAATCATGAATCATGAATCGAGTCATGAATCATGAATCATGAATTGAATCATGAATCAAGATTCATAAATTGAATCATGAATCATGAAAAATGAATCAGGAATCGAATCATGAATTGAATCATAAATCAGGAATCGAATCATGAATCATGAATTGAATCATCAATCATGAAGCATGAATCATGAATAGAATCATCAATAATGAATTATGAATTGCATCTTGAATCATGAATCGAATCATGAATCATGAATCATGAATCATGAATTGAATCATGAATCATGAATAATGAATCGAAATCATGAATCATGAATCGAATCATGAATCTTGAATTGAATCATAATTTGAATCATGAATCATGAATCTTGAATTGAATCATGAATCATGAATTCAATTTATGAATCATGAATCATAAATCGAATCATGAATCATTAAATGAATCAGGAATCGAATCATGAATTGAATCATGAATCATTTATTGAATCATGAATCATAAATTATGAATCATGAATTGAATCATGAATCATGAATCATGAATTTGAATCATGAATCATGAATCAAATCATGAATCATGAATCATTAATCATTATTTGAATCATGAATCATGAATCATAAATTGATTCATGAACATGAATTGATCATGAATCATGAATCGAATCATGAATCATGAATCATGAATCATGAATCATGAATCATGAATTGAATCATAAATTCATGAATCATGAATTGAATCATGAATCATGAATCATGAATTGAATCATGAATTAAATCATGAATCATGAATCATGAATTGAATCATGAATCATGAATCATGAATTGATCATGAATCATGAATCATGAATTGAATCATGAATAATGAATCGAATCATGAATCATGAATTAAGATTCATGAATCGAATCATGAATCATGAATTGAATTATGAATCTTGAATCATGAATCATGAATTGAATCATGAATCATGAATCATGAATTGAATCATGTATCTTAAATCATGAATCATGAATTGAATCATGAATCATGATTGAATCATGAATCATGAATCATGAATCATGAATTGAATCATGAATCATGAATTGAATCATGAATCATGAATTGAATCATGAATAATGAATCAAATCATGAATCATGAATTGAATCATGAATTAAATCATGAATCATGAATCGAATCATGAATCATGAATTGTAATCATGAAATGAATCCATGAATCATGAATTGAATCATGAATTGGAATCATGAATTGATCATTAATCATGAATCATGAATTCAAGCATGAATCATGAATCATGAATTGAATCATGAATCAAGAATCATAAATCGAATCATGAATCATGAATGAATCAGGAATCGAATAATGAATTGAATCATGAATCATGAATTGAATCATCAATCATGAATCATGAATTGAATCATGAATCATGAATTATGAATTAAATCTTGATCATGAATCATGAATTGAATCATGAATCATGAATCATGAATTGAATCATAAATCATGAATCGAATCATAAATCATGAATCTATCATGAATCATGAATCATGAATCATGATTGAATCATGAATCAAATCATGAATCGAATCATGAATCATGAATCGAATCCTGAATCTTTAATTGAATCATGAATCGAATCATGAATCATGAATCATGAATTGAATCATGAATTGAATCATGAATCGAATCATGAATCATGAAATGAATCATGAATCATGAATCATGAATTGAATCATGAATCATGAATTATGAATCATGAATTGAATCATGAATCATGAATCATGAATTGAATCATGAATCGAATCATGAATCTTGAATTGAATCATGATTGAATCATTAATCATGAATCATGAATTAAATCATTAATCATGAATCATGAATTGAATCATGAATCATGAATCATGAATTGAATTTATGAATCATGAATCATAAATCAAATCATGAATTGAATCATGAATCATGAATTGAATCATGAATCATAAATCATGAATCATGAATTGAATCATGAATCATGAATTGAATCAAGAATCATGAATCGAATTAGGAATCATGAATCATGAATCATGATTGAATCATGAATCATGAATTGAATCATGAATTGAATCATGAATCATTAATCAGGAATTAAATCATGAATCATGAATCATGAATCATGAATCATGAATCAGGAAATATGAATTGAATCATAAATCATGAATCATGAATTGAATCATAAATCATGAATCGAATCATGAATCATGAATCAAGATTCATGAATCGAATCATGAATCATGAATTGAATTATGAATCTTGAATCATGAATCATAAATTGAATCATGAATCGAATCATGAATCATGAATCATGAATCATGAATCATGAATTGAATCATGAATCATGAATTGAATCATGAATCTTAAATCATGAATCATGAATTGAATCATGAATCATGAATCAAATCATGATCATGAATTGAATCATGAATCATGAATTGAATCATGAATAATGAATCAAATCATGAATCATGAATTGAATCATGAATTGAATCATGAATCGAATCATGAATCATGAATTCAATCATGAAATGATCATGAATCATGAATTGAATCATGAATTGAATCATTAATTATGAATCATGAATTGAATCATGAATCATGAATTGAATCATGAATCTTAAATCATGAATCATGAATTGAATCATGAATCATGAATCATATCATGAATCATGAATTGAATCATGAATCATGAATTGAATCATGAATAATGAATCAAATCATGAATCATGAATTGAATCATGAATTGAATCATGAATCATGAATCGAATCATGAATCATGAATTGAATCATGAAATGAATCATGAATCATGAATTGAATCATGAATTGAATCATTAATTATGAATCATGAATTGAATCATGAATTGAATCATGTAATCAAGAATCATAAATCGAATCATGAATCATGAAACAAGAATCATAAATCGAATCATGAATCATGAAATTTGATCAGGAATCGAATAATGAATTGAATCATGAATCATGAATTGAATCATCAATCATGAATCATGAATCATGAATTGAATCATGATTATGAATTATGAATTAAATCTTGAGATCATGAATCATGAATCATGAATTGAATCATGAATCATGAATCGAATCATGAATCATGAATCAAGATTCATGAATCGAATCATGAATCATGAATCGAATCATAAATCATGAATTGAATCATGAATCATGAATCATGAATTGAATCATGATCATGAATTTGAATCATGAATCATGAATCGAATCATGAATCATGAATCAAGATTCATGTATCGAATCATGAATCATGAATTGAATTATGAATCTTGAATCATGAATCATGAATTGAATCATGAATCATGAATCGAATCATGAATCATGAATCATGAATTGAATCATCGATAATGAATCATGAATTGAATCATGAATCATGAATCGAATCATGAATCATGAATCATAAAATTGAAACATGAATCATGAATCATGAATTGAATCATGAATCGAATCATGAATCATGAATTGAATCATGAATTTAGTCATGAATCATGAATCGAATCATGAATCATGAATTGAATCATGAAAATGAATCATGAATCATAAATTGAATCATGAATTGATCATGAATTGAATCATTAATCATGATCATGAATTGAATCATGAATCATGAATTGAATCATGAATCAAGAATCATAAATCGAATCATGAATCATGAAATGAATCAGGAATCGAATAATGAATTGTAATCATGAATCATGAATTGAATCATCAATCATGAATCATGAATTGAATCATGAATCATGAATTATGAATTGCATCTTTGAATCATGAATCATGATTCGAATCATGAATCATGAATTGAATCATAAATCATGAATCATGAATCATGAATTGAATCATGAATCATGAATCATGAATCGAATCATGAATTATGAATCGAATCATAATTCTTGATTGAATCATAATTTGAATCATGAATCATGAATCTTGAATTGAATCATGAATCATGAATTGAATTTATGAATCATGAATCATAAATCAAATCATGAATCATGAATTGAATCAGGAATCGAATCATGAATTGAATCATGAATCATGAATCGAATCATGAATCATGAATCATGAATCATTATTTGAATCATGAATCATGATCATGAATCATAAATTGATTCATGAATCATGAATTAAATTATGAATTGAATCATGAATCATTAATCATGAATTAATCATGAATCATGAATCATGAATCATGATCATGAATCATGAATTGAATCATAAATCATGAATCATGAATCATAAATTGGTTAATGAATCATGAATTGAATCATGAATTGAATCATGAATCATGAATCATGAATGATGAATCATGAATCATGAATCATGATTGAATCATAAATCATGAATTGAATCATGAATCATGAATCATGAATTGATCATGAATCAAGATTCATGAATCGAATCATGAATCATGAATTGAATCATAAATCATGAATTGAATCATGAATCATGAATCATGATTCTAATCATGAATCATGAATCAAGATTCATGAATCGAATCATGAATCATGAATTGAATTATGAATCGTGAATCATGAATCATTAATTGAATCATGAATCATGATCGAATCATGAATCATCAATCATCAATTGAATCATGAATCATGATCATGAATTGAATCATGTATCATGAATCGAATCATGAATCATGATCATGAATCATGATTGAATCATGGAATCATGAATTGAATCATAATAATGAATCAAATCATGAATCATGAATTGAATCATGAATTAAATCATGAATCATGATCGAATCATGAATCATGAATTGAATCATGAAACAATTCATGAATCATGAATCGAAATATGAATTTTGAATTGAATTATGAATCGAATCATGAATCATGAATCATGAATTGAATCATGAATTGAATCATGATCGAATCATGAATCATGAAATGAATCATAAATTATGAATCATGATTCATGAATTGAATCATGAATCATGAATTATGAATCATGAATTGAATCATGAATCATGAATCATGAATCATGAATTGAATCATGAATCATGAATCATGAATCGAATCATGAATTGAATCATGAATTGATCATGAATCTTGAATTGAATCATGATCATGAATCATGAATCGAATAATGAATCATGATTTGAATCATGAATCATGATTAATGAATCATGATCGAATCATGAATCAGAATCATGAATGGAATCATGAATCATGAATGGAATCATGAATCATGAATCTTGAATCAGGAATCAGGAATCATTGAATTGAATCATAAATCATGAATCATGAATCATGAATTGAATCATAAATCATGAATCATGAATCATAATTGATTCATGAATCATGAATTCAATCATGAATTCAATCATGAATTGAATCTTGAATCATTAATCATGAATTAAATCATGAATCATGAATCATGAATCATGAATCGAATCATGAATCATGAATCATGAATCATGAATTGAATCATGAAACATGAATCATGAATTGAATCATGAATCATGAATCGAATCATGAATCATGAATCGAATCATGAATTGAATCATGAATTGAATCATGAATTGAATCATGAATTGAATCATGAATTGAATCACTAATCATGAATCATGAATCGAGTCATGAATCATGAATCATGAATCGAATCATGAATCTTGAATTGAATCATAATTTGAATCATGAATCATGAATCTTGAATTGAATCATGAATCATGAATTGAATTTATGAATCATGATCATAAATCGAATCATGAATCATGATTGAATCAGGAATCGAATCATAATTGAATCATGAATCATTTATTGAATCATTGAATCATAAAATTATGAATCATGAATCATGAATCGAATCATAAATCATGAATTGAATCATGAATCATGAATCATGAATTGAATCATGAATCATGAATCATGAATTGAATCATGATCATGAATCGAATCATGAATCATGAATCAAGATTCATGAATCGAATCATGAATCATGAATTGAATTATGAATCTTGAATCATGAATCATGAATCGAATCATGAATCATGAATCATGAATCATGAATTGAATCATGAATCATGAATCATGAATCGAATCATGAATCATGAATGAATCATGAAATGATCATGAATCAGGAATCGAATAATGAATTGAATCATGAATCATGAATTGAATCATCAATCATGAAATCATGAATTAAATCATTAATCATGAATTATGAATTAAATCTTGAATCATGAATCATGAATCATGAATTGAATCATGAATCATGAATCATGAATTGAATCATGAATCATGAATCATGAATCGAATCATAAATCATGAATCGAATCATGAATCATGAATCGAATCATGAATCATGAATCGAATCATTGAATCATGAATTGAATCATGAATTGAATCATTAATCATGAATCATGAATCAAATCATGAATCATGAATTGAATCATGAATCATGAATCATGATTGAATCATGATTCATGAATTGAATCATGAATCGAATCATGAATCATGAATCATGAATCAAATCATGAATCATGAATTGAATCATGAATCATGAATCATGAATTGAAATTTATGAATCATGATCATAAATCGAATCATGAATCATGAATTGAATCATGAATCATAAATCATGAATCATGAATTGAATCATGAATCATGAAACATGAATCGAATCATAAATCATGAATTGAATCATGAATCATGAATCATGAATTGAATCATGAATCATGAATTGAATCATGAATCATGAATCATGAATTGAATCATGAATCATGAATCATGAATCGAATCATGAATCATGAATCAAGATTCATGAATCGAATCATTCATCATGATTGAATCATGAATCATGAATCGAATCATGAATCATGAATCATGAAGATCCATGAATTGAATCATGAAACGATGAAACATGAATTGAATCATGAATCATGAATCGAATCATGAATCATGAATCGAATCATGAATTGAATCATGAATCATGAATCATGAATTGAATCATGAATCATGAATCAAATCATGAATCATGAATCATTAATCATTATTTGAATCATGAATCATGAATCATAAATTGATTCAGAATCATGAATTGAATCCATGAATCATGAATTGAATCATAAATCATGAATCATGAATTGAATCATGAATCATGAATCATGAATTGAATCATGAATTAATTCATGAATCATGAATCATGAATTGAATCATGAATCATGAATCATGAATTGAATCATGAATCATGAATCATGAATTGAATCATGAATAATGAATCGAATCATGAATCATGAATTAAGATTCATGAATCGGAATCATGAATCATGAATTGAATTATGAATCTTGAATCATGAATCATGAATTGAATCATGAATCATGAATCGAATCATGAATCATGAATCATCAATGAATCATGAATCATGAATCATGAATTGAATCATGTATCTTAATCATGAATCATGAGGATTTGAATCATGAATCATGAATTGAATCATGAATCATGAATCATGAATCATGAATTGAATCATGAATCATGAATTGAATCATGAAATCATGAATTGAATCATGATAATGAATCAAAATCATGAATCATGAATTGAATCATGAATTAAATCATGAATCATGAATCGAATCATGAATCAATGAATTGAATCATGAAATGAATCATGAATCATGAATTGAATCATGAATTGAATCATGAATTGAATCATTAATCATGAATCATGAATTCAAGCATGAATCATGAATCATGAATTGAATCATGAATCAAGAATCATAAATCGAATCATGAATCATGAAATGAATCAGGAATCGAATAATGAATTGAATCATGAATCATGAATTGAATCATCAATCATGAATCATGAATTGAATCATGAATCATGAATTATGAATTAAATCTTGAATCATGAATCATGAATTGAATCATGAATCATGAATCATGAATTGAATCATAAATCATGAATCGAATCATAAATCATGATCGAATCATGAATCATGAATCATGAATCATGAATTGAATCATGAATCAAATCATGAATCGAATCATGAATCATGAATCGAATCATGAATCATGAATCGAATCCTGAATCTTTAATTGAATCATGAATCGAATCATGAATCATGATCATGAATTGAATCATGAATTGAATCATGAATCGAATCATGAATCATGAAATGAATCATGAATCATGAATCAGGAATTGAATCATGAATCATGAATTATGAATCATGAATTGAATCATGAATCATGAATCATGAATTGAATCATGAATCGAATCATGAATCTTGATTGTAATCATGAATTGAATCATTAATCATGAATCATGAATTAAATCATTAATCATGAATCATGAATTGAATCATGAATCATGAATCATGAATTGAATTTATGAATCATGAATCATATAATCAAATCATGAATTGAATCATGAATTCAGGAATTGAATCATGAATCATAAATCATGAATCATGAATTGAATCATGAATCATGAATTGAATCAAGAATCATGAATCGAATTAGGAATCATGAATCATGAATCATGATTGAATCATGAATCATGAATTGAATCATGAATTGAATCATGAATCATTAATCATGAATTAAATCATGAATCATGAATCATGAATCATGAATCATGATCAGGAAATATGAATTGAATCATAAATCATGAATCATGAATCATGAATTGAATCATAAATCATGAATCGAATCATGAATCATGAATCAAGATTCATGAATCGAATCATGAATCATGAATTGAATTATGAATCTTGAATCATGAATCATAAATTGAATCATGAATCGAATCATGAATCATGAATCATGAATCATGAATCATGAATTGAATCATGAAATCATGAATTGAATCATGAATCTTAAATCATGAATCATGAATTGAATCATGAATCATGAATCAAATCATGAATCATGAATTGAATCATGAATCATGAATTGAATCATGAATAATGAATCAAATCATGAATCATGATTGAATCATGAATTGAATCATGAATCGAATCATGAATCATGAATTCAATCATGAAATGAATCATGAATCATGAATTGAATCATGAATTGAATCATTAATTATGAATCATGATTGAATCATGAATCATGAATTGAATCATGAATCTTAAATCATGAATCATGAATTGAATCATGAATCATGAATCAAAATCATGAATCATGAATTGAATCATGAATCATGAATTGAATCATGATAATGAATCAAATCATGAATCATGAATTGAATCATGAATTGAATCATGAATCATGAATCGAATCATGAATCATGAATTGAATCATGAAATGAATCATGAATCATGAATTGAATCATGATTGAATCATTAATTATGAATCATGAATTGAATCATGAATTGAATCATGAATCATGAATCATGAATTGAATCATGAATCAAGAATCATAAATCGAATCATGAATCATGAAATGAATCAGGAATCGAATAATGAATTGAATCATGAATCATGATTGAATCATCAATCATGAATCATGAATTGAATCATGAATTATGAATTATGAATTAAATCTTGAATCATGAATCATGAATCATGATTGAATCATGAATCATGAATCGAATCATGATCATGAATCAAGATTCATGAATCGAATCATGAATCATGAATCGAATCATAAATCATGAATTGAATCATGAATCATGAATCATGAATTGAATCATGAATCATGAATTGAATCATGAATCATGATCGAATCATGAATCATGAATCAAGATTCATGTATCGAATCATGAATCATGATTGAATTATGAATCTTGAATCATGAATCATGAATTGAATCATGAATCATGAATCGAAATCATGAATCATGAATCATGAATTGAATCATCGATAATGAATCATGAATTGAATCATGAATCATGAATCGAATCATGAATCATGAATCATAAATTGAAAACATGAATCATGAATCATGAATTGAATCATGAATCGAATCATGAATCATGAATTGAATCATGAATTTAGTCATGATCATGAATCGAATCATGAATCATGAATTGAATCATGAAATGAATCATGAATCATAAATTGAATCATGAATTGATCATTAATCATGAATCATGAATTGAATCATGAATCATGAATTGAATCATGAATCAAGAATCATAAATCGAATCATGAATCATGAAATTAATCAGGAATCGAATAATGAATTGAATCATGAATCATGAATTGAATCATCAATCATGAATACTGAATTGAATCATGATCATGAATTGCATCTTGAATCATGAATCATGATTCGAATCATGAATCATGAATTGAATCATGATCATGAATCATGAATCATGAATTGAATCATGAATCATGAATCATGAATCGAATCATGAATTATGAATCGAATCATAATTCTTGAATTGAATCATAATTTGAATCATGAATCATGAATCTTGAATTGAATCATGAATCATGAATTGAATTTATGAATCATGAATCATAAATCGAATCATGAATCATGATTGAATCAGGAATCGAATCATGAATTGAATCAGGAATCATTTATTGAATCATGAATCATAAATTATGAATCATGAATTGAATCATGAATCATGAATCATGAATTGAATCATGAATCATGAATCGAATCATGAATCATGAATCATGAATCATTATTTGAATCATGAATCATGAATCATGAATCATAAATTGATTCATGAATCATGAATTGAATTATGAAATTGAATCATGAATCATTAATCATGAATTAAATCATGAATCATGAATCATGAATCATGAATCATGAATCATGAATTGAATCATAAATCATGAATCATGAATCATAAATTGGTTACTGAATCATGAATTGAATCATGATTGAATCATGAATCATGAATCATGAATTGAATCATGAATCATTGAATCATGAATTGAATCATAAATCATGAATTGAATCATGAATCATGAATCATGAATTGAATCATGAATCAAGATTCATGAATCGAATCATGGAATCATGAATTGAATCATAAATCATGAATTGAATCATGAATCATGAATCATGATTCTAATCATGAATCATGAATCAAGATTCATGAATCGAATCATGAATCATGAATTGAATTATGAATCGTGAATCATGAAATCATTAATTGAATCATGAATCTTGAATCGAATCATGAATCATGAATCATCAATTGAATCATGAAATCATGAATCATGAATTGAATCATGTATCATGAATTGAATCATGAATCATGAATCATGAATCATGAATTGAATCATGAATCATGAATTGAATCATAAATAATGAATCAAATCATGAATCATGAATTGAATCATGAATTAAATCATGAATCATGAATCGAATCATGAATCATGAATTGAATCATTAAACAATTCATGAATCATGAATCGAATCATGAATTTTGAATTGAATTATGAATCGAATCATGAATCATGAATCATGAATTGAATCATGAATTGAATCATGAATCGAATCATGAATCATGAAATGAATCATAAATTATGAATCATGATTCATGAATTGAATCATGAATCATGAATTATGAATCATGAATTGAATCATGAATCATGAATCAAATCATGAATCATGAATTGAATCATGAATTGAATCATGAATCTTGAATTGAATCATGAATCATGAATCATGAATCGAATAATGAATCATGATTGAATCATGAATCATGATTAATGAATCATGAATCGAATCATGAATCAAGAATCATGAATCGAATCATGAATCATGAATGGAATCATGAATCATGAATCAGGAATCAGGAATCATGAATTGAATCATAAATCATGAATCAATGAATCATGAATTGAATCATAAATCATGAATCATGAATCATAAATTGATTCATGAATCATGAATTTGAATCATGAATTCAATCATGAATTCAATCATGATTGAATCTTGAATCATTAATCATGAATTAAATCATGAATCATGAATCATGAATCATGAATCGAATCATGAATCATGAATCATGTAATCATGAATTGAATCATGAAACATGAATCATGAATTGAATCATGAATCATGATCGAATCATGAATCATGATCGAATCATGAATTGAATCATGATCATGATTGAATCATGAATTGAATCATGAATTGAATCATGAATTGAATCACTAATCATGAATCATGAATCGAGTCATGAATCATGAATCATGAATCGAATCATGAATCTTGAATTGAATCATAATTTGAATCATGAATCATGAATCTTGAATTGAATCATGAATCATGAATTGAAATTATGAATCAGAATCATAAATCGAATCATGAATCATGAATTGAATCAGGATCGAATCATGAATTGAATCATGAATCATTTATTGAATCATGAATCATAAATTAATGAATCATGAATCATGAATCGAATCATAAATCATGATTGAATCATGAATCATGAATCATGAATTGATCATGAATCATGAATCATGAATTGAATCATGAATCATGAATCGAATCATGAATCATGAATCAAGATTCATGAATCGAATCATGAATCATGAATTGAATTATGAATCTTGAATCATGAATCATGAATTGAATCATGAATCATGAATCGAATCATGAATCATGAATCATGAATCATGAATTGAATCATGAATCATGAATCGAATCATGAATCATGATTGAATCATGAAATGAATCATGAATCAGGATCGAATAATAAATTGAATCATGAATCATGATTGAATCATCAATCATGAATCATGAATTAAATCATTAATCATGAATTATGAATTAAATCTTGAATCATGAATCATGAATCATGAATTGAATCATGAATCATGAATCATGAATTGAATCATGAATCATGAATCATGAATCGAATCATAAATCATGAATCGAATCATGAATCATGAATCGAATCATGAATCATGAATCGAATCATGAATCATGAATTGAATCATGAATTGAATCATTAATCATGAATCATGAATCAAATCATGATCATGAACTTGAATCATGAATCATTGAATCATGTGAATTGAATCATGATTCATGAATTGAATCATGAATCGAATCATGAATCTTGAATTGAATCATGAATTGAATCATTAATCATGAATCATGAATCAAATCATGAATCATGAATTGAATCATGAATCATGAATCATGAATTGAATTTATGAATCATGAATCATAAATCGAATCATGAATCATGAATTGAATCATGAATCATAATTCATGAATCATGATTGAATCATGAATCATGAAACATGAATCGAATCATAAATCATGAATTGAATCATGAATCATGAATCATGAATTGAATCATGAATCATGAATCATGAATCGAATCATGAATCATGAATCAAGATTCATGAATCGAATCATGCATCATGAATTGAATCATGAATCATGAATCGAATCATGATCATGAATCATGAATCATGATTGAATCATGAAACATGAAACATGAATTGAATCATGATCATGAATCGAATCATGAATCATGAATCGAATCATGAATTGAATCATGATCATGAATTGAATCAGGAATTGAATCACTAATCATGAATCATGAATCGAGTCATGAATCATGAATCATGAATTGAATCATGAATCAAGAATCATAAATGAATCATGAATCATGAAATGAATCAGGAATCGAATCATGAATTGAATCATAAATCAGGAATCGAATCATGAATCATGAATTGAATCATCAATCATGAAGCATGAATCATGAATTGAATCATCAATAATGAATTATGAATTGCATCTTGAATCATGAATCATGAATCGAATCATGAATCATGAATTAAGAATCATGATTCGAATCATGAATCATGAATTGAATCATGAATCATGAATTAAGAATCATGATTCGAATCATGAATCATGAATTGAATCATGAATCATGAATCATGAATCATGATTGAATCATGAATCATGAATCATGATCGAAATCATGAATCATGAATCAAATCATGAATCTTGAATTGAATCATAATTTGAATCATGAATCATGATCATGAATCTTGAATTGAATCATGAATCATGAATTCAATTTATGAATCATGAATCATAATCGAATCATGGAATCATGAAATGAATCAGGAATCGAATCATGAATTGAATCATGAATCATTTATTGAATCATGAATCATAAATTATGAAATCATGAATTGAATCATGAATCATGAATCATGAATTGAATCATGAATCATGAATCGAATCATGAATCATGAATCATGAATCATTATTTGAATCATGAATCATGAATCATGAATCATAAATTGATTCATTAATCATGAATTGAATTATGAATTGAATCATGAATCATTAATCATGAATTAAATCATGAATCATGAATCATGAATTGAATCATGAATCAAGAATCATAGATCGAATCATGAATCATGAAATGAATCAGGAATCGAATAATGGAATTGAATCATGATCATGAATTGAATCATCAATCATCAATCATGAATTGAATCATGAATCATGAATTATGAATTGAATCTTGAATAATGAATCATGAATCGAATCATGAATCAAGAATCATGAATCGAATCATGAATCATTAATCATGAATCATGAATCAAATCATAATTCATGAATCATGAATTGAATTTATGAATCATGAATCATAAATCAAATATGAATCATGAATTGAATCAGGAATCAAATCATGAATTGAATCATGAAACATGAATTGAATCATGAATCATAAATCATGAATCATGAATTGAATCATGAATCATGAATTGAATCATGAATCATGAATCGAATCAGGAATCATGAATCATGAATCATGAATTGAATCATAATCATGAATCATTAAATCATGAATCATGATCATGAATTGAATCATGAATCATGAATTGAATCATGATTGAATCATGAATCATTATTAAGAATTAAATCATGAATCATGAATCATGAATCAGGAATCAGGAATCATGAATCAGGAAATATGATTGAATCATAAATCATGAATCATGAATCATGAATTGAATCATAAATCATGAATCGAATCATGAATCATGAATCAAGATTCATGAATCGAATCATGAATCATGAATTGAATTATGAATCTTGAATCATGAATCATAAATTGAATCATGAATCATGAATCGAATCATGAATCATGAATCATGAATCATGAATCATGAATTGAAATCATGATCATGAATCATGAATTGAATCATGAATCTTAAATCATGATCATGAATTGAATCATGAATCATGAATCGAATCATGAATCATGAATCATGAATTAAATCATGAATCATGAATTGAATCATGATAATGAATCAAATCATGAATCATGAATTGAATCATGAATTGAATCATGAATCATGAATCGAATCATGAATCATGAATTGAATCATGAAATGAATCATGAATCATGAATTGAATCATGAATTGAATCATTAATTATGAATCATGAATTGAATCATGAATGAATCATGAATCATGAATCATGAATTGAATCATGAATCAAGAATCATAAATCGAATCATGAATCATGAAATGAATCAGGAGTCGAATAATGAATTGGAATCATGAATCATGAATTGAATCATCAATCATGAATCATGAATCATGAATTGAATCATGAATCATGAATTATGATTAAATCTTGAATCATGAATCATGAATCATGAATCATGAATTGAATCATGAATCATGAATCATGAATTGAATCATGAATCATGAATTGAATCATGAATCATGAATCGAATCATGAATCATGAATCATGAATCATGAATTGAATCATGAATCATGAATCGAATCATGAATCATGAATCAAGATTCATTGTATCGAATCATGAATCATGAATTGAATTATGAATCTTGAATCATGAATCATGGATTGAATCATGAATCATGATTGAATCATGAATCATGAATCATGAATTGAATCATCGATAATGAATCATGAATTCAATCATGAATCATGAATCGAATCATGAATCATGAATCATGAATTGAATCATGAATCATGAATCATGAATTGAATCATGAATTGAATCATGAATCATGAATCGAATCATGAATCATGAATTGAATCATGAAATGAATCATGTATCATAAATTGAATCATGAATTGAATCATGAATTGAATCATTAATCATGAATCATGAATTGATCATGAATCATAAATTGAATCATGAATTGAATCATGAATTGAATCATTAATCATGATCATGAATTGAATCATGAATCATGAATGGAATCATGAATCAAGAATCATAAATCGAATCATGAATCATGAAATGAATCAGGAATCGAATAATGAATTGAATCATGAATCATGAATTGAATCATCAATCATGAATCATGAATTGAATCATGAATCATGAATTATGAATTGAATCTTGAATAATGAATCATGATCGAATCATGAATCAAGAATCATGAATCGAATCATGAATCCAATCATGATTCATGAATCGAATCATGAATCATGAATCAAGAATCATGATCATGAATCATGAATCATGAATTGAATCATGAATTGAATCATGAATCATGAATTAAATCATGAATCATGAATCATGAATCATGAATTGAATATGAATCATGAATCATGATTGAATCATGAATCATGAATCATGAATTGAATCATGAATCATGAATCATGAATCGAATCAATGAATCATGAATCGAATCATGAATCATGAATCATGAATTAAATCATGAATTGAATCATGAATTTGAATCATGAATCATGAAATGATCATGAATCGAATCATGAATCATGATCGAACATGAATCATGAATCGAATCATGAATTTTGAATCGAATCATGAATCGAATCATGAATCATGAATCATGAATTGAATCATGAATTGAATCATTGAATCGAATCATGAATCATGAAATGAATCATTAATTATGAATCATGAATCATGAATTGAATCATGAATCATGATTATGAATCATGAATTGAATCATGAATCATGATCATGAATCAAATCATGAATCATGAATTGAATCATGAATTGAATCATGATCTTGAATTGAATCATGAATCATGAATCGAATAATGAATCATGATTTGAATCATGAATCATGAATCATGAATCGAATCATGAATCAAGAATCATGAATCGAATCATGAATCATGAATGGAATCATGAATCATGAATCATGAATCATGAATCAGGATCAGGAATCATGAATTGAATCATAAATCATGAATCATGAATCATGAATTGAATCATAAATCTTGAATCATAAATTGATTCATGAATCATGAATTGAATCATGAATCGAATCATGAATCAAGAATCATGAATCGAATCATGAATCCAATCATGATCTATGAATCGAATCATTAATCATGAATCAAGAATCATGAATCATGAATCATGAATCATGAATTGAATCATGAATTGAATCATGAATCATGAATTAAATCATGAATCATGAATCATGAATCATGAATTGAATAATGAATCATGAATCATGAATTGAATCATGAATCATGAATCAGAATCGAATCATGAATCATGAATCGAATCATGAATCATGAATCATGAATTAATCATGAATTGAATCATGAATCGAATCATGAATCAGAAATGAATCATGAATCGAATCATGAATCATGAATCGAATCATGAATTTTGAATTGAATCATGAATCGAATCATGAATCATGAATCATGAATTGAATCATGAATTGAATCATGAATCGAATCATGAATCATGAAATGAATCATTAATTATGAATCATGAATCATGAATTGAATCATGAATCATGATTATGAATCATGAATTGAATCATGAATCATGAATCATGAATCAAGATTCATGAATCGAATCATGAATCATGAATCGAATCATAAATCATGAATTGAATCATGAATCATTGAATCATGAATTGAATCATTAATTATGAATCGAATCATGAATCATGAATCAAGATTCATGAATTGAATCATGAATCATGAATGAATCAGGAGTCGAATAATGAATTGAATCATGAATTAAAGAATTGAATTATCAATCATGAATCATGAATCATGAATTGAATCATGAATCATGAATTATAAATTTAATCTTGAATCTTGAATCATGAATCATGATCATGAATTGAATCATGAATCATGAATCATGAATCATGAATTGAATCATGAATCATGAATTGAATCATGAATCATGAATCGAATCATGAATCATGAATCAAGATTCATGAATCGAATCATGAATCATGAATCGAATCATAAATCATGATTGAATCATGAATCATGAATCATGAATTGAATCATGAATCATGAATCGAATCATGAATCATGATCAAGATTCGTGTATCGAATCATGAATCATGAATTGAATTATGAATCTTGAATCATGAATCATGAATTGAATCATGAATCATGAATTGAATCATGGATCATGAATCATGAATTGAATCATCGATAATGAATCATGAATTGAATCATGAATCATGAATCGAATCATGAATCATGAATCATGAATTGAATCATGAATCATGAATCATGAATTGAATCATGAATCATGAATCGAATCATGAATCATGAATTGAATCATGAATTGAATCATGAATCATGAATCGAATCATGAATCATGAATTGAATCATGAATGAATCATGTATCATAAATTGAATCATGAATTGAATCATGAATCATGAATTATGAATCATAATTTGAATCATGAATCATGAATCATGAATTGAATCATGAATCATGAATCATGAATCAAATCATGAATCATGAATTGAATCATGAATTGAATCATGAATCATGAATCTTGAATTGAATCATGAATCATGAATCATGAATCGAATATGAATCATGATTTGAATCATGAATCATGAATCATGAATCATGATCGAATCATGAATCAAGAATCATGAATCGAATCATAATTCCATGAATGGAATCATGAAAGTCATTGAATCATGAATCATGAATCATGAATCAGGAATCATGAATTGAATCATAAATCAATGAATCATGAATAATGAATTGAATCATGAATCATGAATCATAAATTGATTCATGAATCATGAATTGATTATGAATTGAATCATGAATTCAATCATGAATTGAATCTTGAATCATTAATCATGAATTAAATCATGAATCATGAGTCATGAATCATAAATTGATTCATGAATCATGAATTGAATTATGAATTGAATCATGAATCATTAATCATGATTAAATCATGAATCATGAATCATGAATTCAATCATAAATCATGAATCATGAATCATAAATTGATTCATGAATCATGAATTGAATCATGAATTGAATCATGATTATGAATCATGAATTGAATACATGAATCATTGAATCATGAATCATAAATTGATTCATGAATCATGATTGAATTATGAACTGAATCATGAATCATGAATCGAATCATAAATCATGAATTGAATCATGAATCATGATCATGAATTGAATCATGAATCATGAATCATGAATTGAATCATGAATCATGAATCGAATCATGAATCATGAATCAAGATTCATGAATCGAATCATGAATCATGATTGAATTATGAATCTTGAATCATGAATCATGAATCGAATCATAAATCATGAATCATGAATCATGAATCATGAATTGAATCATGAATCTTGAATAATTAATCGAATCATGAATCATGAATTGAATCATGAAATGAATCATGAATCAGGAATCGATCATGAATTGAATCATGAATCATGAATTGAATCATCAATCATGAATCATTAATTGAATCATGAATCATGAATTATGAATTAAATCTTGAATCATGAATCATGAATTGAATCATGATCATGAATCATGAATTGAATCATGAATCATGATCGAATCATAAATCATGAATCGAATCATGAATCATGAATCATGAATTGAATCATGAATTGAATCATGAATCAAATCATGAATCATGAAATGAATCATGAATCGAATCATGAATTATGAATCGAATCATGAATCATGAATTATGAATCATGAATTGAATCATGAATCATGAATTGAATCATGAATCGAATCATGAATCTTGAATTGAATCATGAATTGAATCATTAATCATGAATCATGAATCGAATCATGAATCATGAATTGAATCATGAATCATGAATCATGAATTGAATTTATGAATCATGAATCATAAATCGAATCATGAATCATGAATTGAATCAGTAATCGAATCATGAATTGAATCATGAATCATAAATCATAAATCATGAATTGAATCATGATCATGAAACATGAATCGAATCATAAATCATGAATTGAATCATGAATCATGAATCATGAATTGAATCATGAATCATGAATTGAATCATGAATCATGTATCATGAATTGAATCATGAATCATTAATCATGAATCGAATCATGAATCATGAATCAAGATTCATGAATCGAATCATGCATCATGATTGAATCATGAATCATGAATCGAATCATGAATCATGAATCATGAATCATGAATTGAATCATAAAACATGAATCATGAATTGAATCATGAATCATGAATCGAATCATGAATCATGAATTGAATCATGAATTGAATCATGAATCTTGAATTGAATCATGAATTGAATCATGAATTGGAATCACTAATCATGAATCATGAATCGAGTCATGAATCATGAATCCATGAATTGAATCATGAATCAAGAATCATAAATCGAATCATGAATCATGAAATGAAACAGGAATCGATCATGAATTGAATCATAAATTAGGAATCGAATCATGAATCATGAATTGAATCATTAATCATGAAGCATGAATCATGAATTGAATCATGAATCATGAATTATGAATTGCATCATGAATCATGAATCGAATCATGAATCATGAATTAAGAATCATGATTTGAATCATGAATCATGAATTGAATTCATGAATCATGAATCATGAATCGAATCATGAATCATGAATCGAATCATGAATCTTGAATTGAATCATTATTTGAATCATGGATCATGAATCTTGAATTGAATCATGAATCATGAATTGAATTTATGATCATGAATCATAAATCGAATCATGAATCATGAATTGAATCAGGAATCGAATCATGAATTGATCATGATCATGAATCATGTATTGAATCATGAATCATGAATCGAATCATGAATCATGAATCATGAATCATTATTTGAATCATGAATCATGAATCATGAATCATAATTGATTTATGATCATGAAAATCATGAATCATGAATTAAATCATGAATCATCAATCATCAATCATCAATCATGAATCATGAATCATGAATTGAATCATAAAATCATGAATCATGAATCATAAATTGATTCATGAATCATGAATTGAATCATGAATTGAATCATGAATTGAATCATGAATCATGAATTGAATCATGATCATGAATCATGAATTGAAGTCATAAATCATGATTGAATCATGAATCATGAATCATGATTGAATCATGAATCATGAATCATGAATTGATATCATGAATCATGAATCGAATCATGAATCATGAATCAAGATTCATGAATCGAATCATGAATTGAATTATGAATCTTGAATCATGAATCATGATTTGAATCATGAATCATGAATCGAATCATGAATCATGAATCATCAATTGAATCATGAATCATGAATCATGAATTGAATCATGAATCTTAAATCATGAATCATGAATTGAATCATGAATCATGAATCGAATCATGAATCATGAATCATGAATTGAATCATGAATCATGAAGTGAATCATGAATAATGAATCAAATCATGAATCATGAATTGAATCATGAATTAAATCATGAATCATGAATCGAATCATGAATCAGGAATTGAATCAGGAAATGAATCATGAATCATGAATTGAATCATGAATTAAATCATGATTGAATCATTAATCATGAATCATAAATTCAATCATGAATCATGAATCATGAAATTGAATCATGAATCCAAGAATCATAAATCGAATCATGATCATGAAATGAATCAGGAATCGAATAATGAATTGAATCATGAAATCATGAATTGAATCATCAATCATGAATCATGAATTGAATCATGAATCATGAATTATGAATTAAATCTTGAATCATGAATCATGAATTGAATCATGAATCATGAATCATGAATTGAATCATGAATCATGAATCGAATCATAAATCATGAATCGAATCATGAATCATGAATCATGATCCATGAAATTGAATCATGAATCAAATCATGAATCATGAAATGAATCATGAATCGAATCATGAATCATGAATCGAATCATGAATCTTTAATTGAATCATGAATCTTAAATCATGATCATGAATTGAATCATGAATCATGAATCGAATCATGAATCATGAATCATGAATTGAATCATGAATCATGAATTGAATCATGAATAATGAATCAAATCATGAATCATGATTGAATCATGAATTAAATCATGAATCATGAATCGAATCATGAATCATGAATTGAATCAGGAAATTGAATCATGAATCATGAATTGAATCATGAATTAAATCATGAATTGAATCATTAATCATGAATCATAAATTCAATCATGAATCATGAATCATGAATTGAATCATGAATCAAGAATCATAAATCGAATCATGAATCATGAATGAATCAGGAATCGAATAATGAATTGAATCATGAATCATGAATTGAATCATCAATCATGAATCATGAATTGAATCATGAATCATGAATTAATGAATTAAATCTTGAATCCATGAATCATGAATTGAATCATGAATCATGAATCAATGAATTGAATCATTGAATCATGATCGAATCATAATCATGAATCGAATCATGAATCATGAATCATGAATCATGAATTGAATCATGAATCAAATCATGAATCATGAAATGAATCATGAATCGAATCATGAATCATGAATCGAATCATGAATCTTTAATTGAAATCATGAATCGAATCATGAATCATGAATCATGAATTGAATCATGAATAGAATCATGAATCATGAATCAAGATTCATGAATCGAATCATGCATCATGCATCAATCATGAATCATGAATCGAATCATGAATCATGAATCATGAATCATGAATTGAATCATGAAACATGAAACATGAATTGAATCATGAATCATGAATCGAATCATGAATCATGAATCGAATCATGAATTGAATCATGAATCATGAATCATGAATTGAATCATGAATCATGAATCAAATCATGAATCATGAATCATTAATCATTATTTGAATCATGAATCATGAATCATAAATTGATTCATGAATCATGAATTGAATCATGAATCATGAATTGAATCATAAATCATGAATCATGAATTGAATCATGAATCATGAATCATGAATTGAATCATGAATTAATTCATGAATCATGAATTGAATCATGAAGCATGAATCATGAATTGAATCATGAATCATGAATCATGAATTGAATCATGAATAATGAATCGAATCATGAATCATGAATTAAGATTCATGAATCGAATCATGAATCATGAATTGAATTATGAAACTTGAATCATGATCATGAATTGAATCATGAATCATGAATCGAATCATGAATCATGATCATCAATTGAATCATGAATCATGAATCATGAATTGAATCATGAATCATGAATGAATCATGAATCATGAATCATGAATCATGAATTGAATCATGAATCATGAATTGAATCATGAATCATGAATTGAATCATGAATAATGAATCAAAATCATGAATCATGAATTTGAATCATGAATTAAATCATGAATCATGAATCGAATCATGAATCATGAATTGAATCATGAAATGAATCATGAATCATGAATTGAATCATGAATTGAATCATGAATTGAATCATTAATCATGAATCATGAATTCAAGCATGAATCATGAATCATGAATTGAATCATGAATCAAGATCATAAATCGAATCATGAATCATGAAATGAATCAGGAATCGAATAATGAATTGAATCATGAATCATGAATTGAATCATCAATCATGAATCATGAATTGAATCATGAATCATGAATTATGAATTAAATCTTGAATCATGAATCATGAATTGAATCATGAATCATGAATCATGAATTGAATCATAAATCATGAATCGAATCATAAATCATGAATCGAATCATGAATCATGAATCATGAATCATGATTGAATCATGAATCAAATCATGATCGAATCATGAATCATGAATCGAATCATGAATCATGAATCGAATCCTGAATCTTTATTGAATCATGAATCGAATCATGAATCATGAATCATGAATTGAATCATGAATTGAATCATGAATCGAATCATGAATCATGAAATGAATCATGAATCATGTGAATCATGAATTGAATCATGAATCATGAATTATGTATCATGAATTGAATCATGAATCATGAATCATGAATTGAATCATGAATCGAATCATGAATCTTGAATTGACTCATGAATTGAATCATTAATCATGATCATGAATTAAATCATTAATCATGAATCATGAATTGAATCATGAATCATGAATCATGAATTGAATTTATGAATCATGAATCATAAATCAAATCATGAATTGAATCATGGAATCATGAATTGAATCATGAATCATAAA
The DNA here is from genome assembly GCF_038048845.1 of Mixophyes fleayi. Taxonomy (NCBI): domain Eukaryota; kingdom Metazoa; phylum Chordata; class Amphibia; order Anura; family Limnodynastidae; genus Mixophyes; species Mixophyes fleayi. Next base: position 63,413 of record NW_027447583.1, on the reverse strand, counting down.
TCATGAATCATGAATTGAATCATGAATCATGAATTGAATCAAGAATCATGAATCGAATTAGGAATCATGATCATGAATCATGATTGAATCATGATCATGAATTGAATCATGAATTGAATCATGAATCATTAATCATGAATTAAATCATGAATCATGAATCATGAATCATGAATCATGATCAGGAAATATGAATTGAATCATAAATCATGAATCATGAATCATGATTGAATCATAAATCATGAATCGAATCATGAATCATGAATCAAGATTCATGAATCGAATCATGAATCATGATTGAATTATGAATCTTGAATCATGAATCATAAATTGAATCATGAATCGAATCATGAATCATGAATCATGAATCATGAATCATGAATTGAATCATGAATCATGAATTGAATCATGAATCTTAAATCATGAATCATGAATTGAATCATGAATCATGAATCAAATCATGAATCATGAATTGAATCATGAATCATGAATTGAATCATGAATAATGAATCAAATCATGAATCATGAATTGAATCATGAATTGAATCATGAATCGAATCATGAATCATGAATTCAATCATGAAATGAATCATGAATCATGAATTGAATCATGAATTGAATCATTAATTATGAATCATGATTGAATCATGAATCATGAATTGAATCATGAATCTTAAATCATGAATCATGAATTGAATCATGAATCATGAATCAAATCATGAATCATGAATTGAATCATGAATCATGAATTGAATCATGAATAATGAATCAAATCATGATCATGAATTGAATCATGAATTGAATCATGAATCATGAATCGAATCATGAATCATGAATTGAATCATGAAATGAATCATGAATCATGAATTGAATCATGAATTGAATCATTAATTATGAATCATGAATTGAATCATGAATTGAATCATGAATCATGAATCATGAATTGAATCATGATCAAGAATCATAAATCGAATCATGAATCATGAAATGAATCAGGAATCGAATAATGAATTGAATCATGAATCATGAATTGAATCATCAATCATGAATCATGAATCATGAATTGAATCATGAATTATGAATTATGAATTAAATCTTGAATCATGAATCATGAATCATGATTGAATCATGAATCATGAATCGAATCATGAATCATGAATCAAGATTCATGAATCGAATCATGAATCATGAATCGAATCATAAATCATGAATTGAATCATGAATCATGAATCATGAATTGAATCATGAATCATGAATTGAATCATGAATCATGAATTCGAATCATGAATCATGAATCAAGATTCATGTATCGAATCATGAATCATGAATTGAATTATGAATCTGAATCATGAATCATGAATTGAATCATGAATCATGAATCGAATCATGAATCATGAATCATGAATTGAATCATCGATAATGAATCATGAATTGAATCATGAATCATGAATCGAATCATGAATCATGAATCATAAATTGAAACATGAATCATGAATCATGAATTGAATCATGAATCGAATCATGAATCATGAATTGAATCATGAATTTAGTCATGAATCATGAATCGAATCATGAATCATGAATTGAATCATGAAATGAATCATGAATCATAAATTGAATCATGAATTGAATCATGAATTGATCATTAATCATGAATCATGAATTGAATCATGAATCATGAATTGAATCATGAATCAAGGAATCATAAATCGAATCATGAATCATGAAATGAAATCAGGAATCGAATAATGAATTCAATCATGAATCATGAATTGAATCATCAATCATGAATCATGAATTGAATCATGAATCATGAATTATGAATTGCATCTTGAATCATGAATCATGATTCGAATCATGAATCATGAATGGAATCATGAATCATGAATCATGAATCATGAATTGAATCATGAATCATGAAATCATGAATCGAATCATGAATTATGAATCGAATCATAATTCTTGAATTGAATCATAATTTGAATCATGATCATGAATCTTGAATTGAATCATGAATCATGATTGAATTTATGAATCATGAATCATAAATCGAATCATGATCATGAATTGAATCAGGAATCGAATCATGAATTGAATCATGAATCATTTATTGAATCATGAATCATAAATTATGAAGTCATGAATTGAATCATGAATCATGAATCATGAAATGAATCATGAATCATGAATCGAATCATGAATCATGAATCATGAATCATTATTTGAATCATGAATCATGAATCATGAATCATAAATTGATTCATGAATCATGAATTGAATTATGAATTGAATCATGAATCATTAATCATGAATTAAATCATGAATCATGAATCATGAATCATGAATCATGAATCATGAATTGAATCATAAATCATGAATCATGAATCATAAATTGGTTACTGAATCATGAATTGAATCATGAATTGAATCATGAATCATGAATCATGAATTGAATCATGAATCATGAATCATGAATTGAATCATAAATCATGAATTGAATCATGAATCATGAATTGAATCATGAATCAAGATTCATGAATCGAATCATGAATCATGAATTGAATCATAATCATGAATTGAATCATGAATCATGAATCATGATTCTAATCATGAATCATGAATCAAGATTCATGAATCGAATCATGAATCATGAATTGAATTATGAATCGTGAATCATGAATCATTAATTGAATCATGAATCATGAATCGAATCATGAATCATGAATCATCAATTGAATCATGAATCATGAATCATGAATTGAATCATGTATCATGAATTGAATCATGAATCATGAATCATGAATCATGAATTGAATCATGAATCATGAATTGAATCATAAATAATGAATCAAATCATGAATCATGAATTGATCATGAATTAAATCATGAATCATGAATCGAATCATGAATCATGAATTGAATCATGAAACAATTCAATGAATCATGAATCGAATCATGAATTTTGAATTGAATTATGAATCGAATCATGAATCATGAATCATGAATTGAATCATGAATTGAATCATGAATCGAATCATGAATCATGAAATGAATCATAAATTATGAATCATGATTCATGAATTGAATCATGAATCATGAATTATGAATCATGAATTGAATCATGAATCATGAATCATGAATCAAATCATGAATCATGGAATTGAATCATGAATTGAATCATGAATCATTGAATTGAATCATGAATCATGAATCATGAATCGAATAATGAATCATGATTTGAATCATTGATCATGATTAATGAATCATGAATCGAATCATGAATCAAGAATCATGAATGGAATCATGAATCATGAATGGAATCATGAATCATGAATCAGGAATCAGGAATCATGAATTGAATCATAAATCATGAATCATGAATCATGAATTGAATCATAAATCATGAATCATGAATCATAAATTGATTCATGAATCATGAATTGAATCATGGAATTGAATCATGAATTCAATCATGAATTGAATCTTGAATCATTAATCATGAATTAAATCATGAATCATGAATCATGAATCATGAATCGAATCATGAATCATGAATCATGAATCATGAATTGAATCATGAAACATGAATCATGAATTGAATCATGAATCATGAATCGAATCATGAATCATGAATCGAATCATGAATTGAATCATGAATCATGAATTGAATCATGAATTGAATCATGAATTGAATCATGAATTGAATCACTAATCATGAATCATGAATCGAGTCATGAATCATGAATCATGAATCGAATCATGAATCTTGAATTGAATCATAATTTGAATCATGAATCATGAATCTTGAATTGAATCATGAATCATGAATTGAATTTATGAATCATGAATCATAAATCGAATCATGAATCATGAATTGAATCAGGAATCGAATCATGAATTGAATCATGAATCATTTATTGAATCATGAATCATAAATTATGAATCATGAATCATGAATCGAATCATAAATCATGAATTGAATCATGAATCATGAATCGAATCATGAATCATGAATCAAGATTCATGAATCGAATCATGAATCATGAATTGAATTATGAATCTTGAATCATGAATCATGAATTGAATCATGAATCATGAATCGAATCATGAATCATGAATCATGAATCATGAATCATGAATCGAATCATGAATCATGAATTGAATCATGAAATGAATCATGAATCAGGAATCGAATAATGAATTGAATCATGAATCATGAATTGAATCATCAATCATGAATCATGAATTAAATCATTAATCATGAATTATGAATTAAATCTTGATCATGATTCATGATTCAATTCATGATTCATGATTCATGATTCAAGATTTAATTCATAATTCATGATTAATGATTTAATTCATGATTCATGATTGATGATTCAATTCATGATTCATGATTCAATTCATTATTCGATTCCTGATTCATGATTCATTTCATGATTCAATTCATGATTCATGATTCGATTCATGATTCATGATTCATGATTCATGATTCATGATTCGATTCATGATTCATGATTCAATTCATGATTCATGATTCAAGATTCATAATTCAATTCATGATTCATGATTCGATTCATGAATCTTGATTCATGATTCATGATTCGATTCATGATTCATGATTCAATTCATGATTTATGATTCGATTCATGATTCATGATTCATAATTTATGATTCATGATTCAATAAATGATTCATGATTCAATTCATGATTCGATTCCTGATTCAATTCATGATTCATGATTCGATTTATGATTCATGATTCATAAATTCAATTCATGATTCATGATTCAATTCAAGATTCATGATTCATGATTCAAATTATGATTCAATTCAAGATTCATGATTCGATTCATGATTCATGATTCATGACTCGATTCATGATTCATGATTAGTGATTCAATTCATGATTCAATTCATGATTCAATTCATGATTCAATTCATGATTCATGATTCAATTCATGATTCGATTTCATGATTCATGATTCGATTCATGATTCATGATTCAATTCATGATTCATGTTTCATGATTCAATTCATGATTCATGATTCATGATTCATGATTCGATTCATGATTCATGATTCATGATTCATGATTTAATTCATGATTAATGATTCAAGATTCAATTCATGATTGAATTCATGATTCAATTCATGATTCAATTCATGATTCATGAATCAATTTATGATTCATGATTCATGATTTATGATTCAATTCATGATTCATGATTCATGATTTATGATTCAATTCATGATTCCTGATTCCTGATTCATGATTCATGATTCCATTCATGATTCATGATTCCATTCATGATTCTTGATTCATGATTCGATTCATGATTCATTAATCATGATTCATGATTCAAATCATGATTCATTATTCGATTCATGATTCATGATTCATGATTCAATTCAAGATTCATGATTCAATTCATGATTCAATTCATGATTCATGATTTGATTCATGATTCATGATTCATGATTCAATTCATGATTCATAATTCATGATTCATGATTCAATTCATGAATCATGATTCATAATTTATGATTCATTTCATGATTCATGATTCGATTCATGATTCAATTCATGATTCAATTCATGATTCATGATTCATGATTCGATTCATAATTCAATTCAAAATTCATGATTCGATTCATGATTCATGAATTGTTTCATGATTCAATTCATGATTCATGATTCGATTCATGATTCATGATTTAATTCATGATTCAATTCATGATTCATGATTTGATTCATTATTTATGATTCAATTCATGATTCATGATTCAATTCATGATTCATGATTCATGATTCATGATTCAATTCATGATACATGATTCAATTCATGATTCATGATTCATGATTCAATTGATGATTCATGATTCATGATTCGATTCATGATTCATGATTCAATTAATGATTCATGATTCACGATTCATAATTCAATTCATGATTCATGATTCGATTCATGAATCTTGATTCATGATTCATGATTAGAATCATGATTCATGATTCATGATTCAATTCATGATTTATGATTCAATTCATGATTCATGATTCGATTCATGAATCTTGATTCATGATTCAATTCATGATTCATGATTCAATTCATGATTTATGATTCAATTCATGATTCATGATTCATGATTCAATTCATGATTCATGATTCATGATTCAATTCATGATTCAATTCATGATTCAGTAACCAATTTATGATTCATGATTCATGATTTATGATTCAATTCATGATTCATGATTCATGATTCATGATTCATGATTCATGATTTAATTCATGATTAATGATTCATGATTCAATTCATAATTCAATTCATGATTCATGAATCAATTTATGATTCATGATTCATGATTCATGATTCAAATAATGATTCATGATTCATGATTCATGATTCGATTCATGATTCATGATTCATTTCATGATTCATGATTCATGATTCAATTCATGATTCATAATTTATGATTCATGATTCAATAAATGATTCATGATTCAATTCATGATTCGATTCCTGATTCAATTCATGATTCATGATTCGATTTATGATTCATGATTCATAAATTCAATTCATGATTCATGATTCAATTCAAGATTCATGATTCATGATTCAAATTATGATTCAATTCAAGAATTATGATTCGATTCATAATTCATGATTCGATTCATGATTCATGATTCATGATTCAATTCATGATTCATGATTCATGATTCATGATTCAATTCATGATTCATGATTCGAATCATGATTCATGATTCAAGATGCAATTCATAATTCATGATTCATGATTCAATTCATGATTCATGATTGATGATTCAATTCATGATTCATGATTGAATTCATTATTCGATTCCTGATTCATTTCATGATTCATGATTCGATTTATGATTCTTGATTCATGATTCAATTCATGATTCATGATTCAATTCATGATTCATGATTAATGATTCAATTCATGATTCAATTCATGATTCAATTTATGATTCATGATTCATTTCATGATTCAATTCATGATTCATGATTCGATTCATGATTCATGACTAAATTCATGATTCAATTCATGATTCATGATTCGATTCATGATTCAATTCATGATTCATGATTCATGTTTCAATTTATGATTCATGATTCATGATTCGATTCATGATTCATGATTCAATTCATGATTCATTATCGATGATTCAATTCATGATTCATGATTCATGATTCGATTCATGATTCATGATTCAATTCATGATTCATGATTCAAGATTCATAATTCAATTCATGATTCATGATTCGATACATGAATCTTGATTCATGATTCATGATTCGATTCATGATTCATGATTCAATTCATGATTCATGATTCAATTCATGATTCATGATTCATGATTCAATTCATGATTTATGATTCGATTCATGATTCATGATTCGATTCATGAATCTTGATTCATGATTCATGATTCGATTCATGATTCATGATTCAATTCATGATTCATGATTCATGATTCAAGATTTAATTCATAATTCATAATTCATGATTCAATTCATGATTCATGATTCATGATTGATGATTCAATTCATGATTCATGATTCAATTCATTATTCGATTCCTGATTCATTTCATGATTCATGATTCGATTTATGATTCTTGATTCATGATTCAATTCATGATTCATGATTCATGATTCAATTCATGATTCAATTCATGATTCATAATTAATGATTCAATTCATGATTCAATTCATGATTCATGATTCATTTCATGATTCAATTCATGATTCATGATTCGATTCATGATTCATGATTCAATTCATGATTCAATTCATGATTCATGATTTGATTCATTATTCATGATTCAATTCATGATTCATGATTCAATTCATGATTCATGATTTGATTCATGATTCATGATTCAATTCATGATTCATGATTTAAGATTCATGATTCAATTCATGATTCATGATTCAATTCATGATTCATTAATTAATGATTCAATTCATGATTCAATTCATGATTCATGATTCATTTCATGATTGAATTCATGATTCATGATTTCGATTCATGATTCAATTCATGATTCAATTCATGATTCATGATTTGATTCATTATTCATGATTCAATTCATGATTCATGATTCAATTCATGATTCATGATTTGATTCATGATTCATGATTCAATTCATGATTCATGATTTAAGATTCATGATTCAATTCATGATTCATGATTCAATTCATGATTCATGATTCATGATTCATGATTCATGATTCGATTCATGATTTCAATTTATGATTCATGATTCAAGATTCATAATTCAATTCATGATTCATGATTCGATTCATGAATCTTGATTCATGATTCATGATTCGATTCATGATTTATGATTCAATTCATGATTCATGATTCATGATTTATGATTCAATTCATATTTCCTGATTCATGATTCATGATTCATGATTCATGATTCATGATTTAATTCATGATTAATGATTCATGATTCAATTCATGATTCAATTCATGATTCATGATTCAATTCATGATTCATGATTCATGATTCCTAATTCGATTCATGATTCTTGATTCATTCATGATTCATGATTCAATTCATGATTCATGATTTATGATTCATGATTCAATTCATGATTCATGATTCAATTCATGATTTGATTTATGATTCATGATTCATAAATTCAATTCATGATTCATGATTCATGATTCAATTCATGATTCATGATTAATGATTTAATTCATGATTCATGATTAATGATTCAATTCATGATTCAATTCAAGATTCATGATTCGATTCATGATTCAATTCATGATTCATGATTCATGATTCAATTCATGATTCATAATTCATGATTCATGATTCAATTCATGATTCATGATTCATGATTCATTTCATGATTCATGATTCGATTCATGATTCAATTCATGATTCAATTCATGATTCATGATTCATGATTCGATTCATGATTCAATTAAAGATTCAGGATTCGATTCATGATTCATGATTCGATTCATGATTCATGATTCGATTCATGATTTGATTCATGATTCAATTCATGATTCATGATTCATGATTCATGATTCGATTCATGATTTATGATTCGATTCATGATTTATGATTCAATTCATGATTCATGATTCATGATTCAATTCATGATTCATGATTCAAGATTTAATTCATAATTCATGATTCATGATTCAATTCATGATTCATGATTGATGATTCAATTCATGATTCATGATTCAATTCATTATTCGATTTCCTGATTCATTTCATGATTCATGATTCGATTTATGATTCTTGATTCATGATTCAATTCATGATTCATGATTCATGCTTGAATTCATGATTCATGATTAATGATTCAATCATGATTCAATTCATGATTCAATTCATGATTCATGATTCATTTCATGATTCAATTCATGATTCATGATTCGATTCATGATTCATGATTTAATTCATGATTCAATTCATGATTCATGATTTGATTCATTATTCATGATTCAATTCATGATTCATGATTCAATTCATGATTCATGATTCAATTCATGATTCATGATTCATGATTCATGATTCAATTCATGATTCATGATTCAATTCATGATTCATGATTCATGATTCAATTGATGATTCATGATTCATGATTCGATTCATGATTCATGATTCAATTCATGATTCATGATTCAAGATTCATAATTCAATTCATGATTCATGATTCGATTCATGAATCTTAATTCATGATTCATGATTCGATTCATTATTCATGATTCAATTCATGATTCATGATTCATGATTCAATTCATGATTCATGATTCATGATTCAATTCATGATTCATGAATTAATTCATGATTCAATTCATGATTCATGATTCATGATTCAATTCATGATTCATGATTTATGATTCAATTCATGATTCATGATTCAATTCATGATTCATGAATCAATTTATGATTCATGATTCATGATTCAAATAATGATTAATGATTCATGATTCATGATTTGATTCATGATTCATGATTCAATTCATGATTCATGATTCATGATTCAATTCATGATTCGATTCATGATTCATGATTCGATTCATGATTCATGATTCAATTCATGTTTCATGTTTCATGATTCAATTCATGATTCATGATTCATGATTCATGATTCGATTCATGATTCATGATTGATGCATGATGCATGATTCGATTCATGAATCTTGATTCATGATTCATGATTCTATTCATGATTCAATTCATGATTCATGATTCATGATTCGATTCATGATTCAATTAAAGATTCATGATTCGATTCATGATTCATGATTCGATTCATGATTCATTTCATGATTCATGATTTGATTCATGATTCAATTCATGATTCATGATTCATGATTCATGATTCGATTCATGATTTATGATTCGATTCATGATTCATGATTCAATTCATGATTCATGATTCATGATTCAATTCATGATTCATGATTCAAGATTTAATTCATAATTCATGATTCATGATTCAATTCATGATTCATGATTGATGATTCAATTCATGATTCATGATTCAATTCATTATTCGATTCCTGATTCATTTCATGATTCATGATTCGATTTATGATTCTTGATTCATGATTCAATTCATGATTCATGATTCATGATTGAATTTATGATTCATGATTAATGATTCAATTCATGATTTAATTCATGATTCAATTCATGATTCATGATTCATTTCCTGATTCAATTCATGATTCATGATTCGATTCATGATTCATGATTTAATTCATGATTCAATTCATGATTCATGATTTGATTCATTATTCATGATTCAATTCATGATTCATGATTCAATTCATGATTCATGATTCATGATTCGATTCATGATTCATGATTCAATTCATGATTCATGATTTAAGATTCATGATTCAATTAAAGATTCATGATTCGATTCATGATTCATGATTCGATTCATGATTCATTTCATGATTCATGATTTGATTCATGATTCAATTCATGATTCATGATTCATGATTCATGATTCGATTCATGATTTATGATTCGATTCATGATTCATGATTCAATTCATGATTCATGATTCATGATTCAATTCATGATTCATGATTCAAGATTTAATTCATAATTCATGATTCATGATTCAATTCATGATTCATGATTGATGATTCAATTCATGATTCATGATTCAATTCATTATTCGATTCCTGATTCATTTCATGATTCATGATTCGATTTATGATTCTTGATTCATGATTCAATTCATGATTCATGATTCATGATTGAATTTATGATTCATGATTAATGATTCAATTCATGATTTAATTCATGATTCAATTCATGATTCATGATTCATTTCCTGATTCAATTCATGATTCATGATTCGATTCATGATTCATGATTTAATTCATGATTCAATTCATGATTCATGATTTGATTCATTATTCATGATTCAATTCATGATTCATGATTCAATTCATGATTCATGATTCATGATTCGATTCATGATTCATGATTCAATTCATGATTCATGATTTAAGATTCATGATTCAATTCATGATTCATGATTCATGATTCAATTGATGATTCATGATTCATGATTCGATTCATGATTCATGATTCAAATCATGATTCATGATTCAAGATTCATAATTCAATTCATGATTCGATTCATGAATCTTGATTCATGATTCATGATTCGATTCATGATTCATGATTCAATTCATGATTCATGATTCATGATTCAATTCATGATTCATGATTCATGATTCAATTCATGATTTATGATTCAATTCATGATTCATGATTCATGATTCAATTCATGATTCATGATTCAATTCATGATTCAATTCATGATTCAATTCATGATTCATGAATCAATTTATGATTCATGATTCATGATTTATGATTCAATTCATGATTCATGATTCATGATTGATGATTGATGATTGATGATTCATGATTTAATTCATGATTCATGATTCATGATTCATAAATCAATTTATGATTCATGATTCATGATTCATGATTCAAATAATGATTCATGATTCATGATTCATGATTCGATTCATGATTCATGATTCAATACATGATTCATGATTCATGATTCAATTCATGATTCGATTCCTGATTCAATTCATGATTCATGATTCGATTTATGATTCATGATTCATAAATTCAATTCATGATTCATGATTCAATTCAAGATTCATGATCCATGATTCAAATAATGATTCAATTCAAGATTCATGATTCGATTCATGATTCATGATTCGATTCATGATTCATGATTCATGATTCAATTCATGATTCATGATTCAAATCATGATTCTTAATTCATGATTCATGATTCGATTCATGATTCATGATGCAATTCATAATTCATGATTCATGATTCAATTCATGATTCATGCTTCATGATTAATGATTCAATTCATGATTCATGATTCGATTCCTAATTTATGATTCAATTCATGATTCGATTCCTGTTTCATTTCATGATTCATGATTCGATTTATGATTCTTGATTCATGATTCAATTCATGATTCATGATTCATGACTCGATTCATGATTCATGATTAGTGATTCAATTCATGATTCAATTCATGATTCAATTCATGATTCATGATTCAATTCATGATTCAATTCATGATTCATGATTCGATTCATGATTCATGATTCAATTCATGATTCATGTTTTATGATTCAATTCATGATTCATGATTCATGATTCATGATTCGATTCATGATTCATGATTCAATTCATGATGCATGATTCGATTCATGAATCTTGATTCATGATTCATGATTCGATTCATGATTAATGATTCATGATTCAATTCATGATTCATGATTCATGATTCAATTCATGATTCATGATTCAATTCATGATTCATGATTCATGATTCAATTCATGATTTATGATTCGATTCATGTTTCATGATTCATGATTCAATTCATGATTTATGATTTATGATTCATGATTCAATTCATGATTCGATTACTGATTCAATTCATGATTCATGATTCGATTTATGATTCATGATTCATAAATTCAATTCATGATTCATGATTCATGATTCAATTCATGATTCATGATTCGATTCATGATTCATGATTAATGATTCAATTCATGATTCAATTCAAGATTCATGATTCGATTCATGATTCAATTCATGATTCATGATTCAATTCATGATTCATAATTCATGATTCATGATTCGATTCATAATTCATGATTCGATTCATGATTCATTTCATGATTCATGATTTGATTCATGATTCAATTCATGATTCAATTCATGATTCATGATTCATGATTCGATTCATGATTTATGATTCGATTCATGATTCATGATTCAATTCATGATTCATGATTCATGATTCAATTCATGATTCATGATTCAAGATTTAATTCATAATTCATGATTCATGATTCAATTAATGATTCATGATTGATGATTCAATTCATGATTCATGATTCAATTCATGATTCGATTCCTGATTCATGATTCATTTCATGATTCAATTCATGATTCATGATTCGATTAATTATTCATGATTCATGATTCAATTCATGATTCATGATTCATGATTCATGATTTATGATTCGATTCATGATTCATGATTCAAGATTCATAATTCAATTCATGATTCATGATTCGATTCATGAATCTTGATTCATGATTCATGATTCGATTCATGATTCATGATTCAATTCATGATTCATGATTCATGATTCAATTCATGATTCATGATTCATGATTCAATTCATGATTTATGATTCGATTCATGATTCATGATTCAGTTCATAATTCAATTCATGATTCATGAATCAATTTATGATTCATGATTCATGATTCATGATTCAATTCATGATTCATAATTCATGATTCAATTCATGATTCAATTCATGATTCATGAATCAATTTATGATTCATGATTCATGATTTATGATTGAATTCATGATTCATGATTCATGATTTAATTCATGATTAATGATTCATGATTCAATTCATAATTCAATTCATGATTCATGAATCAATTTATGATTCATGACTCATGATTCATGATTTAATTCATGATTAATGATTCAAGATTCAATTCATGATTGAATTCATGATTCAATTCATAATTCAATTCATGATTCATGAATCAATTTATGATTCATGATTCATGATTCAATTCATTATTCATGATTCATGATTTATGATTCAATTCATGATTCCTGATTCATGATTCATGATTCATGATTCATGATTCATGATTCCATTCATGAATTATGATTCGATTCATGATTCTTGATTCATGATTCGATTCATGATTCATGATTCATGATTCATGATTCAAATCATGATTCATTATTCGATTCATGATTCATGATTCATGATTCAATTCAAGATTCATGATTCATGATTCAATTCATGATTCAATTCATGATTCATGATTTGATTCATGATTCATGATTCATGATTCAATTCATGATTCATGATTCATGATTCAAATTATGATTCATAATTCATGATTCATGATTCAATTCATGATTCAATTTATGATACATGATTCATTTCATGATTCAATTCATGATTCATGATTCGATTCATGATTCATGATTCAATTCATGATTCAATTCATGATTCATGATTCGATTCATGATTCATGATTCAATTCATGATTCATGATTCATGATTCAATTCATGATTCATGATTCATGATTCGATTCATGATTCATGATTCAATTCATGATTCATTATCGATGATTCAATTCATGATTCATGATTCATGATTCAATTCATGATTCATGATTCAATTCATGATTCATGATTCAAGATTCATAATTCAATTCATGATTCATGATTCGATACACGAATCTTGATTCATGATTCATGATTCGATTCATGATTCATGATTCAATTCATGATTCATGATTCATGATTCAATTCATGATTTATGATTCGATTCATGATTCATGATTCGATTCATGAATCTTGATTCATGATTCATGATTCGATTCATGATTCATGATTCAATTCATGATTCATGATTCAATTCATGATTCATGATTCATGATTCATGATTCAATTCATGATTCATGATTCATGATTCATGATTCAAGATTAAATTTATAATTCATGATTCATGATTCAATTCATGATTCATGATTCATGATTGATAATTCAATTCATTAATTCATGATTCAATTCATTATTCGACTCCTGATTCATTTCATGATTCATGATTCAATTCATGAATCTTGATTCATGATTCATGATTCGATTCATAATTAATGATTCAATTCATGATTCATGATTCATGATTCAATTCATGATTTATGATTCGATTCATGATTCATGATTCGATTCATGAATCTTGATTCATGATTCATGATTCATGATTCAATTCATGATTCATAATTCATGATTCATGATTCAATTCATGATTCATGATTCATAATTAATGATTCATTTCATGATTCATGATTCGATTCATGATTCAATTCATGATTCAATTCATGATTCATGATTCATGATTCGATTCATGATTCAATTCAAAATTCATGATTCGATTCATGATTCATGATTCGATTCATGATTCATTTCATGATTCATGATTCGATTCATGATTCAATTCATGATTTAATTCATGATTCATGATTCATGATTCGATTCATGATTCATGATTCGATTCATGATTCATGATTCATGATTCAATTCATGATTCATGATTCATTATTCAATTCATGATTCATGATTCATGATTCATGATTTAATTCATGATTCATGATTCAATTCATGATTCAATTCATGATTCATGATTCATGATTCATGATTCTTGATTCATGATTCATGATTCGATTCATGATTCATGATTGGATTCATGATTCGATTCATGATTCTTGATTCATGATTCGATTCATGATTCAATTCATGATTCATGAATCAATTTATGATTCATGATTTATGATTCAATTCATGATTCATGATTCATGATTTATGATTCAATTCATGATTCCTGATTCCTGATTCATGATTCATGATTCATGATTCATGATTCCATTCATGATTCATGATTCGATTCATGATTCTTGATTCATGATTCGATTCATGATTCATGATTCATGATTCAAATCATGATTCATTATTCGATTCATGATTCATGATTCAATTCAAGATTCATGATTCAATTCATGATTCAATTCATGATTCATGATTTGATTCATGATTCATGATTCATGATTCAATTCATGATTCATAATTCATGATTCATGATTCAATTCATGATTCATGATTCATAATTAATGATTCATTTCATGATTCATGATTCGATTCAATGATTCAATTCATGATTCAATTCATGATTCATGATTCATGATTCGATTCATGATTCGATTCAAAATTCATGATTCGATTCATGATTCATGATTCGATTCATGATTCATGATTCGATTCATGATTCATTTCATGATTCATGATTCAATTCATGATTCAATTCATGATTTAATTCATGATTCATGATTCATGATTCGATTCATGATTCATGATTCGATTCATGATTCATGATTCATGATTCAATTCATGATTCATGATTCATGATTCAATTCATGATTCATGATTCATTATTCAATTCATGATTCATGATTCATGATTCATGATTTAATTCATGATTCATGATTCAATTCATGATTCAATTCATGATTCATGATTCATGATTCATGATTCTTGATTCATGATTCATGATTCGATTCATGATTCATGATTGGATTCATGATTCGATTCATGATTCTTGATTCATGATTCGATTCATGATTCATTATTCAAGATTCAATTCATAATTCATGATTCATGATTCAATTCATGATTCATGATTGATGATTCAATTCATGATTCATGATTCAATTCATTATTCGATTCCTGATTCATTTCATGATTCATGATTCGATTTATGATTCTTGATTCATGATTCAATTCATGATTCATGATTCAATTCATGATTCATGATTAATGATTCAATTCATGATTCAATTCATGATTCAATTTATGATTCATGATTCAATTCATGATTCATGATTAATGATTCAATTCATGATTCAATTCATGATTCAATTTATGATACATGATTCATTTCATGATTCAATTCATGATTCATGATTCGATTCATGATTCATGATTCAATTCATGATTCAATTCATGATTCATGATTCATGATTCAATTCATGATTCATGATTCATGATTCGATTCATGATTCATGATTGAATTCATGATTCATTATCGATGATTCAATTCATGATTCATGATTCATGATTCAATTCATGATTCATGATTCAATTCATGATTCATGATTCAAGATTCATAATTCAATTCATGATTCATGATTCGATACATGAATCTTGATTCATGATTCATGATTCGATTCATGATTCATGATTCAATTCATGATTCATGATTCATGATTCATGATTCGATTCATGATTCATGATTCAATTCATGATTCATGATTCAATTCATGATTCATGATTCATGATTCAATTCATGATTCATGATTCATGATTCATGATTCAAGATTTAATTCATAATTCATGATTCATGATTCAATTCATGATTCATGATTCATGATTGATGATTCAATTCATGATTCATGATTCAATTCATTATTCGACTCCTGATTCATTTCATGATTCATGATTCGATTTATGATTCTTGATTCATGATTCAATTCATGATTCATGATTCATGATTCAATTCATGATTCAATTCATGATTCATAATTAATGATTCAATTCATGATTCAATTCATGATTCATGATTCATTTCATGATTCAATTCATGATTCATGATTCGATTCATGATTCATGATTCAATTCATGATTCAATTCATGATTCATGATTTGATTCATTATTCATGATTCAATTCATGATTCATGATTTAATTCATGATTCATGATTCATGATTCGATTCATGATTCATGATTCAATTCATGATTCATGATTTAAGATTCATGATTCAATTCATGATTCATGATTCATGATTCAATTCATGATTCATGATTCATGATTCATGATTCATGATTCGATTCATGATTCATGATTCAATTTATGATTCATGATTCAAGATTCATAATTCAATTCATGATTCATGATTCGATTCATGAATCTTGATTCATGATTCATGATTCGATTCATGATTTATGATTCAATTCATGATTCATGATTCATGATTTATGATTCAATTCATATTTCCTGATTCATGATTCCTGATTCCTGATTCATGATTCATGATTCATGATTTAATTCTTAATAATGATTCATGATTCAATTCATGATTCAATTCATGATTCATGATTCAATTCATGATTCATGATTCATGATTAATGATTCATGATTTATGATTCAATTCATGATTCATGATTCATGATTCCTGATTCGATTCATGATTCATGATTCAATTCATGATTCATGATTCAATTCATGATTCATGATTTATGATTCATGATTCAATTCATGTTTCATGATTCAATTCATGATTTGATTCCTGATTCAATTCATGATTCATAATTTGATTTATGATTCATGATTCATAAATTCAATTCATGATTCATGAATTATGATTTGATTCATGATTCATGATTAATGATTCATGATTCGATTCATGATTCTTGATTCATGATTCGATTCATGATTCATTATTCAAGATTCAATTCATAATTCATGATTCATGATTCAATTCATGATTGATGATTGATGATTCAATTCATGATTCATGATTCAATTCATTATTCGATTCCTGATTCATTTCATGATTCATGATTCGATCTATGATTCTTGATTCATGATTCAATTCATGATTCATGATTCATGATTTAATTCATGATTAATGATTCATGATTCAATTCATAATTCAATTCATGATTCATGAATCAATTTATGATTCATGATTCATGATTCATGATTCAAATAATGATTCATGATTCATGATTCATGATTCGATTCATGATTCATGATTCAATTCATGATTCATGATTCATGATTCAATTCATGATTCATAATTTATGATTCATGATTCAATAAATGATTCATGATTCAATTCATGATTCGATTCCTGATTCATTTCATGATTCATGATTCGATTTATGATTCATGATTCATAAATTGAATTCATGATTCATGATTCAATTCAAGATTCATGATTCATGATTCAAATTATGATTCAATTCAAGATTCATGATTTGATTCATGATTCATGATTTCGATTCATGATTCATGATTCATGATTCAATCATGATTCATGATTCATGATTCATGATTCAATTCATGATTCATGATTCGAATCATGATTCTTAATTCATGATTCATGATTCAATTCATGATTCATGATTCGAATCATGATTCTTAATTCATGATTCATGATTCGATTCATGATTCATGATTCAAGATGCAATTCATAATTCATTATTGATGATTCAATTCATGATTCATGCTTCATGATTGATGATTCAATTCATGATTCATGATTCGATTCCTGATTTATGATTCAATTCATGATTCGATTCCTGATTCATTTCATGATTCATGATTCAATTTATGATTCTTGATTCATGATTCAATTCATGATTCATGATTCATGACTCGATTCATGATTCATGATTAGTGATTCAATTCATGATTCAATTCATGATTCATGATTCAATTCATGATTCGATTCATGATTCATGATTCGATTCATGATTCATGATTCAATTCATGTTTCATGTTTCATGATTCAATTCATGATTCATGATTCATGATTCATGATTCGATTCATGATTCATGATTCAATTCATGATGCATGATTCGATTCATGAATCTTGATTCATGATTCATGATTCGATTCATGATTCATGATTCATGATTCAATTCATGATTCATGATTCATGATTCAATTCATGATTTATGATTCGATTCATGTTTCATGATTCATGATTCAATTCATGATTCATGATTTATGATTCATGATTCAATTCATGATTCATGATTCGATTTATGATTCATGATTCATAAATTCAATTCATGATTCATGATTCATGATTCAATTCATGATTCATGATTTGATTCATGATTCATGATTAATGATTCAATTCATGATTCAATTCAAGATTCATGATTCGATTCATGATTCAATTCATGAATCATGATTCAATTCATGATTCATGATTCATGATTCAATTCATGATTCATGATTTGATTCATGATTCATGATTAATGATTCAATTCATGATTCAATTCATGATTCATGATTCGATTCATGATTCATGATTCGATTCATGATTCATGATTCGATTCATGATTTATGATTCGATTCATGATTCATGATTCATGATTCAATTCATGATTCATGATTCATGATTCAATTCATGATTCATGATTCATGATTCAAGATTTAATTCATAATTCATGATTAATGATTTAATTCATGATTCATGATTGATGATTCAATTCATGATTCATGATTCAATTTATTATTCGATTCCTGATTCATGATTCATTTCATGATTCAATTCATGATTCATGATTCGATTCATGATTCATGATTCAATTCATGATTCATGATTCATGATTCATGATTCGATTCATGATTCATGATTCAATTCATGATTCATGATTCAAGATTCATAATTCAATTCATGATTCATGATTCGATTCATGAATCTTGATTCATGATTCATGATTCGATTCATGATTCATGATTCAATTCATGATTCATGATTCATGATTCAATTCATGATTCATGATTCATGATTCAATTCATGATTTATGATTCGATTCATGATTCATGATTCATAATTTATGATTCATGATTCAATAAATGATTCATGATTCAATTCATGATTCGATTCCTGATTCAATTCATGATTCATGATTCGATTTATGATTCATGATTCATAAATTCAATTCATGATTCATGATTCAATTCAAGATTCATGATTCATGATTCAAATTATGATTCAATTCAAGATTCATGATTCGATTCATGATTCATGATTCATGACTCGATTCATGATTCATGATTAGTGATTCAATTCATGATTCAATTCATGATTCAATTCATGATTCAATTCATGATTCATGATTCAATTCATGATTCGATTCATGATTCATGATTCGATTCATGATTCATGATTCAATTCATGATTCATGTTTCATGATTCAATTCATGATTCATGATTCATGATTCATGATTCGATTCATGATTCATGATTCATGATTCATGATTTAATTCATGATTAATGATTCAAGATTCAATTCATGATTGAATTCATGATTGAATTCATGATTCAATTCATGATTCATGAATCAATTTATGATTCATGATTCATGATTTATGATTCAATTCATGATTCATGATTCATGATTTATGATTCAATTCATGATTCCTGATTCCTGATTCATGATTCATGATTCCATTCATGATTCATGATTCGATTCATGATTCTTGATTCATGATTCGATTCATGATTCATTAATCATGATTCATGATTCAAATCATGATTCATTATTCGATTCATGATTCATGATTCATGATTCAATTCAAGATTCATGATTCAATTCATGATTCAATTCATGATTCATGATTTGATTCATGATTCATGATTCAATTCATGATTCATAATTCATGATTCATGATTCAATTCATGAATCATGATTCATAATTTATGATTCATTTCATGATTCATGATTCGATTCATGATTCAATTCATGATTCAATTCATGATTCATGATTCATGATTCGATTCATAATTCAATTCAAAATTCATGATTCGATTCATGATTCATGAATTGTTTAATGATTCAATTCATGATTCATGATTCGATTCATGATTCATGATTTAATTCATGATTCAATTCATGATTCATGATTTGATTCATTATTTATGATTCAATTCATGATTCATGATTCAATTCATGATTCATGATTCATGATTCATGATTCAATTCATGATACATGATTCAATTCATGATTCATGATTCATGATTCAATTGATGATTCATGATTCATGATTCGATTCATGATTCATGATTCAATTAATGATTCATGATTCACGATTCATAATTCAATTCATGATTCATGATTCGATTCATGAATCTTGATTCATGATTCATGATTAGAATCATGATTCATGATTCATGATTCAATTCATGATTTATGATTCAATTCATGATTCATGATTCGATTCATGAATCTTGATTCATGATTCAATTCATGATTCATGATTCATGATTCAATTCATGATTTATGATTCAATTCATGATTCATGATTCATGATTCAATTCATGATTCATGATTCATGATTCAATTCATGATTCAATTCATGATTCAGTAACCAATTTATGATTCATGATTCATGATTTATGATTCAATTCATGATTCATGATTCATGATTCATGATTCATGATTCATGATTTAATTCATGATTAATGATTCATGATTCAATTCATATTCAATTCATGATTCATGAATCAATTTATGATTCATGATTCATGATTCATGATTCAAATAATGATTCATGATTCATGATTCATGATTCGATTCATGATTCATGATTCAATTCATGATTCATGATTCATGATTCAATTCATGATTCATAATTTATGATTCATGATTCAATAAATGATTCATGATTCAATTCATGATTCGATTCCTGATTCAATTCATGATTCATGATTCGATTTATGATTCATGATTCATAAATTCAATTCATGATTCATGATTCAATCAAGATTCATGATTCATGATTCAAATTATGATTCAATTCAAGAATTATGATTCGATTCATAATTCATGATTCGATTCATGATTCATGATTCATGATTCAATTCATGATTCATGATTCATGATTCATGATTCAATTCATGATTCATGATTCGAATCATGATTCATGATTCAAGATGCAATTCATGATTCATGATTCAATTCATGATTCATGATTGATGATTCAATTCATGATTCATGATTCAATTCATTATTCGATTCCTGATTAATTTCATGATTCATGATTCGATTTATGATTCTTGATTCATGATTCAATTCATGATTCATGATTCAATTCATGATTCATGATTAATGATTCAATTCATGATTCAATTTATGATTCATGATTCATTTCATGATTCAATTCATGATTCATGATTCGATTCATGATTCATGACTAAATTCATGATTCAATTCATGATTCATGATTCGATTCATGATTCAATTCATGATTCATGATTCATGTTTCAATTTATGATTCATGATTCATGATTCGATTCATGATTCATGATTCAATTCATGATTCATTATCGATGATTCAATTCATGATTCATGATTCATGATTCGATTCATGATTCATGATTCAATTCATGATTCATGATTCAAGATTCATAATTCAATCATGATTCATGATTCGATACATGAATCTTGATTCATGATTCATGATTCGATTCATGATTCATGATTCAATTCATGATTCATGATTCAATTCAATGATTCATGATTCATGATTCAATTCATGATTTATGATTCGATTCATGATTCATGATTCGATTCATGAATCTTGATTCATGATTCATGATTCGATTCATGATTCATGATTCAATTCATGATTCATGATTCATGATTCAAGATTTAATTCATATTCATAATCATGATTCAATTCATGATTCATGATTGATGATTCAATTCATGATTCATGATTCAATCATTATTCGATCCTGATTCATTTCATGATTCATGATTCGATTTATGATTCTTGATTCATGATTCAATTCATGATTCATGATTCATGATTCAATTCATGATTCAATTCATGATTCATAATTAATGATTCAATTCATGATTCAATTCATGATTCATGATTCATTTCATGATTCAATTCATGATTCATGATTCGATTCATGATTCATGATTCAATTCATGATTCAATTCATGATTCATGATTTGATTCATTATTCATGATTCAATTCATGATTCATGAGTCAATTCATGATTCATGATTTGATTCATGATTCATGATTCAATTCATGATTCATGATTTAAGATTCATGATTCAATTCATGATTCATGATTCAATTCATGATTCATAATTAATGATTCAATTCATGATTCAATTCATGATTCATGATTCATTTCATGATTGAATTCATGATTCATGATTCGATTCATGATTCAATTCATGATTCAATTCATGATTCATGATTTGATTCATTATTCATGATTCAATTCATGATTCATGATTCAATTCATGATTCATGATTTGATTCATGATTCATGATTCAATTCATGATTCATGATTTAAGATTCATGATTCAATTCATGATTCATGATTCAATTCATGATTCATGATCATGATTCATGATTCATGATTCGATTCATGATTCAATTTATGATTCATGATTCAAGATTCATAATTCAATTCATGATTCATGATTCGATTCATGAATCTTGATTCATGATTCATGATTCGATTCATGATTTATGATTCAATTCATGATTCATGATTCATGATTTATGATTCAATTCATATTTCCTGATTCATGATTCATGATTCATGATTCATGATTCATGATTTAATTCATGATTAATGATTCATGATTCAATTCATGATTCAATTCATGATTCATGATTCAATTCATGATTCATGATTCATGATTCCTAATTCGATTCATGATTCTTGATTCAATTCATGATTCATGATTCAATTCATGATTCATGATTTATGATTCATGATTCAATTCATGATTCATGATTCAATTCATGATTTGATTTATGATTCATGATTCATAAATTCAATTCATGATTCATGATTCATGATTCAATTCATGATTCATGATTAATGATTTAATTCATGATTCATGATTAATGATTCAATTCATGATTCAATTCAAGATTCATGATTCGATTCATGATTCAATTCATGATTCATGATTCATGATTCAATTCATGATTCATAATTCATGATTCATGATTCAATTCCTGATTCATGATTCATGATTCATTTCATGATTCATGATTCGATTCATGATTCAATTCATGATTCAATTCATGATTCATGATTCATGATTCGATTCATGATTCAATTAAAGATTCAGGATTCGATTCATGATTCATGATTCGATTCATGATTCATGATTCGATTCATGATTTGATTCATGATTCAATTCATGATTCATGATTCATGATTCATGATTCGATTCATGATTTATGATTCGATTCATGATTTATGATTCAATTCATGATTCATGATTCATGATTCAATTCATGATTCATGATTCAAGATTTAATTCATAATTCATGATTCATGATTCAATTCATGATTCATGATTGATGATTCAATTCATGATTCATGATTCAATTCATTATTCGATTCCTGATTCATTTCATGATTCATGATTCGATTTATGATTCTTGATTCATGATTCAATTCATGATTCATGATTCATGCTTGAATTCATGATTCATGATTAATGATTCAATTCATGATTCAATTCATGATTCAATTCATGATTCATGATTCATTTCATGATTCAATTCATGATTCATGATTCGATTCATGATTCATGATTTAATTCATGATTCAATTCATGATTCATGATTTGATTCATTATTCATGATTCAATTCATGATTCATGATTCAATTCATGATTCATGATTCAATTCATGATTCATGATTCATGATTCATGATTCAATTCATGATTCATGATTCAATTCATGATTCATGATTTAAGATACATGATTCAATTCATGATTCATGATTCATGATTCAATTGATGATTCATGATTCATGATTCGATTCATGATTCATGATTCAATTCATGATTCATGATTCAAGATTCATAATTCAATTCATGATTCATGATTCGATTCATGAATCTTAATTCATGATTCATGATTCGATTCATTATTCATGATTCAATTCATGATTCATGATTCATGATTCAATTCATGATTCATGATTCATGATTCAATTCATGATTCATGATTCATGAATTAATTCATGATTCAATTCATGATTCATGATTCATGATTCAATTCATGATTCATGATTTATGATTCAATTCATGATTCATGATTCAATTCATGATTCATGAATCAATTTATGATTCATGATTCATGATTCAAATAATGATTAATGATTCATGATTCATGATTTGATTCATGATTCATGATTCAATTCATGATTCATGATTCATGATTCAATTCATGATTCGATTCATGATTCATGATTCGATTCATGATTCATGATTCAATTCATGTTTCATGTTTCATGATTCAATTCATGATTCATGATTCATGATTCATGATTCGATTCATGATTCATGATTCAATTCATGATGAATGATTCGATTCATGAATCTTGATTCATGATTCATGATTCGATTCATGATTCATGATTCATGATTCAATTCATGATTCATGATTCATGATTCAATTCATGATTCATGATTCAATTCATGATTCATGATTCATGATTCAATTCATGATTTATGATTCGATTCATGTTTCATGATTCATGATTCAATTCATGATTCATGATTTATGATTCATGATTCAATTCATGATTCATGATTCGATTTATGATTCATGATTCATAAATTCAATTCATGATTCATGATTCATGATTCAATTCATGATTCATGATTTGATTCATGATTCATGATTCATGATTCGATTCATGATTCAATTCATGAATCATGATTCAATTCATGATTCATGATTCATGATTCAATTCATGATTCATGATTTGATTCATGATTCATGATTAATGATTCAATTCATGATTCAATTCATGATTCATGATTCGATTCATGATTCATGATTCGATTCATGATTCATGATTCGATTCATGATTTATGATTCGATTCATGATTCATGATTCATGATTCAATTCATGATTCATGATTCATGATTCAATTCATGATTCATGATTCATGATTCAAGATTTAATTCATAATTCATGATTAATGATTTAATTCATGATTCATGATTGATGATTCAATTCATGATTCATGATTCAATTCATTATTCGATTCCTGATTCATGATTCATTTCATGATTCAATTCATGATTCATGATTCGATTCATGATTCATGATTCATGATTCAATTCATGATTCATGATTCATGATTCATGATTCGATTCATGATTCATGATTCAAGATTCATAATTCAATTCATGATTCATGATTCGATTCATGAATCTTGATTCATGATTCATGATTCGATTCATGATTCATGATTCAATTCATGATTCATGATTCATGATTCAATTCATGATTCATGATTCATGATTCAATTCATGATTTATGATTCGATTCATGATTCATGATTCATAATTTATGATTCATGATTCAATAAATGATTCATGATTCAATTCATGATTCGATTCCTGATTCAATTCATGATTCATGATTCGATTTATGATTCATGATTCATAAATTCAATTCATGATTCATGATTCAATTCAAGATTCATGATTCATGATTCAAATTATGATTCAATTCAAGATTCATGATTCGATTCATGATTCATGATTCATGACTCGATTCATGATTCATGATTAGTGATTCAATTCATGATTCAATTCATGATTCAATTCATGATTCAATTCATGATTCAATTCATGATTCGATTCATGATTCATGATTCGATTCATGATTCATGATTCAATTCATGATTCATGTTTCATGATTCAATTCATGATTCATGATTCATGATTCATGATTCGATTCATGATTCATGATTCATGATTCATGATTTAATTCATGATTAATGATTCAAGATTCAATTCATGATTGAATTCATGATTGAATTCATGATTCATGAATCAATTTATGATTCATGATTCATGATTTATGATTCAATTCATGATTCATGATTCATGATTTATGATTCAATTCATGATTCCTGATTCCTGATTCATGATTCATGATTCATGATTCCATTCATGATTCATGATTCCATTCATGATTCTTGATTCATGATTCGATTCATGATTCATTAATCATGATTCATGATTCAAATCATGATTCATTATTCGATTCATGATTCATGATTCATGATTCAATTCAAGATTCATGATTCAATTCATGATTCAATTCATGATTCGATTCATGATTCATGATTCATGATTCAATTCATGATTCATGATTCATGATTCATGATTCAATTCATGATTCATAATTCATGATTCATGATTCAATTCATGAATCATGATTCATAATTTATGATTCATTTCATGATTCATGATTCGATTCATGATTCAATTCATGATTCAATTCATGATTCATGATTCATGATTCGATTCATAATTCAATTCAAAATTCATATTTCGATTCATGATTCATGAATTGTTTCATGATTCAATTCATGATTCATGATTCGATTCATGATTCATGATTTAATTCATGATTCAATTCATGATTCATGATTTGATTCATTATTTATGATTCAATTCATGATTCATGATTCAATTCATGATTCATGATTCATGATTCATGATTCGATTCATGATACATGATTCAATTCATGATTCATGATTCATGATTCAATTGATGATTGATGATTCATGATTCGATTCATGATTCATGATTCAATTAATGATTCATGATTCACGATTCATAATTCAATTCATGATTCATGATTCGATTCATGAATCTTGATTCATGATTCATGATTAGAATCATGATTCATGATTCATGATTCAATTCATGATTTATGATTCAATTCATGATTCATGATTCGATTCATGAATCTTGATTCATGATTCAATTCATGATTCATGATTCATGATTCAATTCATGATTTATGATTCAATTCATGATTCATGATTCATGATTCAATTCATGATTCATGATTCATGATTCAATTCATGATTCAATTCATGATTCATTAACCAATTTATGATTCATGATTCATGATTTATGATTCAATTCATGATTCATGATTCATGATTCATGATTCATGATTCATGATTTAATTCATGATTAATGATTCATGATTCAATTCATAATTTAATTCATGATTCATGAATCAATTTATGATTCATGATTCATGATTCATGATTCAAATAATGATTCATGATTCATGATTCATGATTCGATTCATGATTCATGATTCAATTCATGATTCGATTCCTGATTCAATTCATGATTCATGATTTGATTTATGATTCATGATTCATAAATTCAATTCATGATTCATGATTCAATTCAAGATTCATGATTCATGATTCAAATTATGATTCAATTCAAGAATTATGATTCG
Source organism: Mixophyes fleayi (assembly GCF_038048845.1). Classification (NCBI taxonomy): domain Eukaryota; kingdom Metazoa; phylum Chordata; class Amphibia; order Anura; family Limnodynastidae; genus Mixophyes; species Mixophyes fleayi. The sequence goes on along the minus strand of NW_027447583.1, from coordinate 34,133 downwards.
ATTCATAATTCATGATTCGATTCATGATTCATGATTCATGATTCAATTCATGATTCATGATTCATGATTTATGATTCAATTCATGATTCATGATTCGAATCATGATTCATGATTCAAGATGCAATTCATAATTCATGATTCATGATTCAATTCATGATTCATGATTGATGATTCAATTCATGATTCATGATTCAATTCATTATTCGATTCCTGATTCATTTCATGATTCATGATTCGATTTATGATTCTTGATTCATGATTCAATTCATGATTCATGATTCAATTCATGATTCATGATTAATGATTCAATTCATGATTCAATTCATGATTCAATTTATGATTCATGATTCATTTCATGATTCAATTCATGATTCATGATTCGATTCATGATTCATGACTAAATTCATGATTCAATTCATGATTCATGATTCGATTCATGATTCAATTCATGATTCATGATTCATGTTTCAATTTATGATTCATGATTCATGATTCGATTCATGATTCATGATTCAATTCATGATTCATTATCGATGATTCAATTCATGATTCATGATTCATGATTCGATTCATGATTCATGATTCAATTCATGATTCATGATTCAAGATTCATAATTCAATTCATGATTCATGATTCGATACATGAATCTTGATTCATGATTCATGATTCGATTCATGATTCATGATTCAATTCATGATTCATGATTCAATTCATGATTCATGATTCATGATTCAATTCATGATTTATGATTCGATTCATGATTCATGATTCGATTCATGAATCTTGATTCATGATTCATGATTCGATTCATGATTCATGATTCAATTCATGATTCATGATTCATGATTCAAGATTTAATTCATAATTCATAATTCATGATTCAATTCATGATTCATGATTCATGATTGATGATTCAATTCATGATTCATGATTCAATTCATTATTCGATTCCTGATTCATTTCATGATTCATGATTCGATTTATGATTCTTGTTTCATGATTCATGATTCGATTTATGATTCTTGATTCATGATTCAATTCATGATTCAATTCATGATTCATAATTAATGATTCAATTCATGATTCAATTCATGATTCATGATTCATTTCATGATTCAATTCATGATTCATGATTCGATTCATGATTCATGATTCAATTCATGATTCAATTCATGATTCATGATTTGATTCATTATTCATGATTCAATTCATGATTCATGATTCAATTCATGATTCATGATTTGATTCATGATTCATGATTCAATTCATGATTCATGATTTAAGATTCATGATTCAATTCATGATTCATGATTCAATTCATGATTCATAATTAATGATTCAATTCATGATTCAATTCATGATTCATGATTCATTTCATGATTGAATTCATGATTCATGATTCGATTCATGATTCAATTCATGATTCAATTCATGATTCATGATTTGATTCATTATTCATGATTCAATTCATGATTCATGATTCAATTCATGATTCATGATTTGATTCATGATTCATGATTCAATTCATGATTCATGATTTAAGATTCATGATTCAATTCATGATTCATGATTCAATTCATGATTCATGATTCATGATTCATGATTCATGATTCGATTCATGATTCAATTTATGATTCATGATTCAAGATTCATAATTCAATTCATGATTCATGATTCGATTCATGAATCTTGATTCATGATTCATGATTCGATTCATGATTTATGATTCAATTCATGATTCATGATTTATGATTCAATTCATATTTCCTGATTCATGATTCATGATTCATGATTCATGATTCATGATTTAATTCATGATTAATGATTCATGATTCAATTCATGATTCAATTCATGATTCATGATTCAATTCATGATTCATGATTCATGATTCCTAATTCGATTCATGATTCTTGATTCAATTCATGATTCATGATTCAATTCATGATTCATGATTTATGATTCATGATTCAATTCATGATTCATGATTCAATTCATGATTTGATTTATGATTCATGATTCATAAATTCAATTCATGATTCATGATTCATGATTCAATTCATGATTCATGATTAATGATTTAATTCATGATTCATGATTAATGATTCAATTCATGATTCAATTCAAGATTCATGATTCGATTCATGATTCAATTCATGATTCATGATTCATGATTCAATTCATGATTCATAATTCATGATTCATGATTCAATTCATGATTCATGATTCATGATTCATTTCATGATTCATGATTCGATTCATGATTCAATTCATGATTCAATTCATGATTCATGATTCATGATTCGATTCATGATTCAATTAAAGATTCAGGATTCGATTCATGATTCATGATTCGATTCATGATTTGATTCATGATTCAATTCATGATTCATGATTCATGATTCATGATTCGATTCATGATTTATGATTCGATTCATGATTTATGATTCAATTCATGATTCATGATTCATGATTCAATTCATGATTCATGATTCAAGATTTAATTCATAATTCATGATTCATGATTCAATTCATGATTCATGATTGATGATTCAATTCATGATTCATGATTCAATTCATTATTCGATTCCTGATTCATTTCATGATTCATGATTCGATTTATGATTCTTGATTCATGATTCAATTCATGATTCATGATTCATGCTTGAATTCATGATTCATGATTAATGATTCAATTCATGATTCAATTCATGATTCAATTCATGATTCATGATTCATTTCATGATTCAATTCATGATTCATGATTCGATTCATGATTCATGATTTAATTCATGATTCAATTCATGATTCATGATTTGATTCATTATTCATGATTCAATTCATGATTCATGATTCAATTCATGATTCATGATTCAATTCATGATTCATGATTCATGATTCATGATTCAATTCATGATTCATGATTCAATTCATGATTCATGATTTAAGATACATGATTCAATTCATGATTCATGATTCATGATTCAATTCATGATTCATGATTCAAGATTCATAATTCAATTCATGATTCATGATTCGATTCATGAATCTTAATTCATGATTCATGATTCGATTCATTATTCATGATTCAATTCATGATTCATGATTCATGATTCAATTCATGATTCATGATTCATGATTCAATTCATGATTCATGATTCATGATTTAATTCATGATTCAATTCATGATTCATGATTCATGATTCAATTCATGATTCATGATTTATGATTCAATTCATGATTCATGATTCATGATTCATGATTCATGATTCATGATTCGATTCATGATTCATGATTCAATTCATGATTCATGAATCAATTTATGATTCATGATTCATGATTCAAATAATGATTAATGATTCATGATTCATGATTTGATTCATGATTCATGATTCAATTCATGATTCATGATTCATGATTCAATTCATGATTCATAATTTATGATTCATGATTCAATAAATGATTCATGATTCAATTCATGATTCGATTCCTGATTCATTTAATGATTCATGATTCGATTTATGATTCATGATTCATAAATTGAATTCATGATTCATGATTCAATTCAAGATTCATGATTCATGATTCAAATTATGATTCAATTCAAGATTCATGATTCGATTCATGATTCATGATTTCGATTCATTATTCATGATTCATGATTCAATTCATGATTCATGATTCATGATTCATGATTCGATTCATGATTCAAGATGCAATTCATAATTCATTATTGATGATTCAATTCATGATTCATGCTTCATGATTGATGATTCAATTCATGATTCATGATTCGATTCCTGATTTATGATTCAATTCATGATTCGATTCCTGATTCATTTCATGATTCATGATTCAATTTATGAATCTTGATTCATGATTCAATTCATGATTCATGATTCATGACTCGATTCATGATTCATGATTAGTGATTCAATTCATGATTCAATTCATGATTCATGATTCAATTCATGATTCGATTCATGATTCATGATTCGATTCATGATTCATGATTCAATTCATGTTTCATGTTTCATGATTCAATTCATGATTCATGATTCATGATTCATGATTCGATTCATGATTCATGATTCGATTCATGATTTATGATTCAATTCATGTTTCATGTTTCATGATTCAATTCATGATTCATGATTCATGATTCATGATTCGATTCATGATTCATGATTCAATTCATGATTCATGATTCATGATTGAATTCATGATTCATGATTCAATTCATGATTCATGATTCATGATTCAATTCATGATTTATGATTCGATTCATGTTTCATGATTCATGATTCAATTCATGATTCATGATTTATGATTCATGATTCAATTCATGATTCGTTTCCTGATTCAATTCATGATTCATGATTCGATTTATGATTCATGATTCATAAATTCAATTCATGATTCATGATTCATGATTCAATTCATGATTCATGATTTGATTCATGATTCATGATTAATGATTCAATTCATGATTCAATTCAAGATTCATGATTTGATTCATGATTCAATTCATGAATCATGATTCAATTCATGATTCATAATTCATGATTCATGATTCGATTCATGATTCATGATTCGATTCATGATTCATGATTCGATTCATGATTCATGATTCGATTCATGATTCATTTCATGATTCGATTCATGATTTGATTCATGATTCAATTCATGATTCAATTCATGATTCATGATTCATGATTCATGATTCATGATTCGATTCATGATTTATGATTTGATTCATAATTCATGATTCATGATTCAATTCATGATTCATGATTCATGATTCATTTCATGATTCATGATTCAAGATTTAATTCATAATTCATGATTAATGATTCAATTAATGATTCATGATTGATGATTCAATTCATGATTCATGATTCAATTCATTATTCGATTCCTGATTCATGATTCATTTCATGATTCAATTCATGATTCATGATTCAATTCATGATTCATGATTCATGATTCAATTCATGATTCATGATTCAATTCATGATTCATGATTCAAGATTCATAATTCAATTCATGATTCATGATTCGATTCATGAATCTTGATTCATGATTCATGATTCGATTCATGATTCATGATTCAATTCATGATTCATGATTCAATTCATGATTCATGATTCCTGATTCAATTCATGATTTATGATTCGATTCATGATTCATGATTCAGTTTATAATTCAATTCATGATTCATGAATCAATTTATGATTCATGATTCATGATTCAAATCATGATTCATGATTCATGATTCAATTCATGATTCAATTCATGATTCATGATTCGATTCATGATTCATGATTCGATTCATGATTCATGTTTCATGATTCAATTCATGATTCATGATTCATGATTAATGATTCATGATTCGATTTATGATTCATGATTCAATTCATGATTCATGATTCAAGATTCATGATTCAATTCATGATTCATGATTCGATTCATGAATCTTGATTCATGATTCGATTCATGATTCATGATTCATGATTCAATTCATGATTCATGATTCATGATTCAATTCATGATTCAATTCATGATTCATGATTCATGATTCATGATTTAATTCATGATTAATGATTCATGATTCAATTCATGATTCAATTCATGATTCAATTCATGATTCATGAATCAATTTATGATTCATGATTCATGATTTATGATTCAATTCATGATTCATGATTTATGATTCAATTCATGATTCCTGATTCATGATTCGATTCATGATTCGATTCCTGATTCATTTCATGATTCATGATTCGATTTATGATTCTTGATTCATGATTCAATTCATGATTCATGATTCATGATTCGATTCATGATTCATGATTAGTGATTCAATTCATGATTCAATTCATGATTCAATTCATGATTCAATTCATGATTCATGATTCAATTCATGATTCAATTCATGATTCATGATTCGATTCATGATTCATGATTCGATTCATGATTCATGTTTCATGATTTAATTCATGATTCATGATTCAATTCATGATTCATGATTCAATTCATGATTCATGATTCAATTCATGATTCATGATTCAAGATTCATGATTCATGATTCAAGATTCATGATTCAATTCATGATTCATGATTCGATTCATGAATCTTGATTCATGATTCATGATTCGATTCATGATTCATGATTCATGATTCAATTCATGATTCATGATTCATGATTCAATTCATGATTCATGATTCATGATTCAATTCATGATTCAATTCATGATTCATGATTCATGATTCAATTCATGATTTATGATTCGATTCATGATTCTTGATTTAATTCATGATTAATGATTCATGATTCAATTCGTGATTCAATTCATGATTCAATTCATGATTCATGAATCAATTTATGATTCATGATTCATGATTTATGATTCAATTCGTGATTCAATTCATGATTCCTGATTCCTGATTCATGATTCATGATTCATGATTCATGATTTTATTCATGATTCATGATTCATGATTCCTGATTCGATTTATGATTCAATTCATGATTCAATTCATGATTCATGATTCGATTCATGAATTATTTCATGATTCATGATTCGATTCATGATTCAATTCATGATTCATGATTCTTGATTCATGATTCATGATTCGATTCATGATTCATGATTCGATTCATGATTCATGATTCATGATTCATGATTCAATTCATGATTCATGATTCATGATTCATGGTTCATGATTCGATTCATGATCCATGATTCGATTCATGATTCATGATTCGATTCATGATTCATGATTCTTGATTCATGATTTGTGATTAGATTCATGATTCATGATTCGATTCATGATTCGATTCATAATTCTTGATTCATGATTCATGATTCGATTCATGATTCATGATTCAAGATTCAATTCATAATTCATGATTCATGATTCAATTCATGATTCAGGATTCATGATTCATGATTCAATTCATGATTCATGATTAAATTCATTATTCGATTCCTGATTCATTTCATGATTCATGATTCGATTTATGATTCTTATTCATGATTCAATTCATGATTCATGATAAATGATTCAATTCATGATTCAATTCATGATTCATGATTCATTTCATGATTCATGATTCGAATCATGATTCATGATTCAATTCATGATTCAATTCATGATTCATGATTCGATTCATAATTCATGATTCAATTCATGATTCATGATTCAATTCATGATTCATGATTCATGATTCATGATTCGATTCATGATTCATGATTCAATTCATGATTCATGATTCAAGATTCATGATTCATGATTCAAGATTCATGATTCAATTTATGATTCATGATTCATGATTCGATTCATGATTCATGATTCATGATTCAAATCATGAATTATGATTCATGATTCATGATTCGATTCATGATTCATGATTTAATTCATGATTCATGATTCTTGATTCAATTCATGATTCATGATTTATGATTCATGATTCAATCAATGATTCATGATTCAATTCATGATTCGATTCCTGATTCATGATTCATGATTCAATTCATGATTCATGATTTATGATTCATGATTCAATCAATGATTCATGATTCAATTCATGATTCGATTCCTGATTCAATTCATGATTCATGATTCGATTTATCATTCATGATTCATAAATTCAATTCATGATTCATGATTCAATTCAAGATTCATGATTCATGATTCAAATTATGATTCAATTCAAGATTCATGATTCGATTCATGATTAATGATTCATGATTCAATTCATGATTCATGATTCATGATTCATGATTCAATTCATGATTCATGATTCAATTCATGATTCATGATTAAATTCATTATTCGATTCCTGATTCATTTCATGATTCATGATTCGATTTATGATTCTTATTCATGATTCAATTCATGATTCATGATAAATGATTCAATTCATGATTCAATTCATGATTCAATTCATGATTCATGATTCATTTCATGATTCATGATTCGAATCATGATTCATGATTCAATTCATGATTCAATTCATGATTCATGATTCGATTCATAATTCATGATTCAATTCATGATTCATGATTCAATTCATGATTTATGATTCATGATTCATGATTCGATTCATGATTCATGATTCAATTCATGATTCATGATTCAAGATTCATGATTCATGATTCAAGATTCATGATTCAATTTATGATTCATGATTCATGATTCGATTCATGATTCATGATTCATGATTCGATTCATGATTCATGATTCATGATTCAATTCATGATTCATGAATCAATTTATGATTCATGATTCATGATTTATGATTCAATTCATGATTCATGATTCATGATTCATGATTCATGATTTAATTCATGATTCAATTCATGATTCAATTCATGATTCATGAATTAATTTATGATTCATGATTCATGATTCATGATTCAAATCATGAATTATGATTCATGATTCATGATTCGATTCATGATTCATGATTTAATTCATGATTCATGATTCTTGATTCAATTCATGATTCATGATTTATGATTCATGATTCAATCAATGATTCATGATTCAATTCATGATTCGATTCCTGATTCATGATTCATGATTCAATTCATGATTCATGATTTATGATTCATGATTCAATCAATGATTCATGATTCAATTCATGATTCGATTCCTGATTCAATTCATGATTCATGATTCGATTTATCATTCATGATTCATAAATTCAATTCATGATTCATGATTCAATTCAAGATTCATGATTCATGATTCAAATTATGATTCAATTCAAGATTCATGATTCGATTCATGATTAATGATTCATGATTCAATTCATGATTCATGATTCATGATTCATGATTCAATTCATGATTCATGATTCGAATCATGATTCTTGATTCATGATTCATGATTCGATTCATGATTCATGATTCATGATTCAATTCATGATTCATGATTCATGATTCATGATTCAATTCATGATTCATGATTCGATTCATGATTCATGATTCAATTCATGATTCATGATTCATGATTCATGATTCAATTCATGATTCATGATTCAAATCATGATTCTTGATTCATGATTCATGATTCAATTCATAATTCATGATTCATGATTCAATTCATGATTCATGCTTCATGATTGATGATTCAATTCATGATTCATGATTCAATTCATGATTCATGATTCAATTCATGATTCATGATTCATGATTCGATTCATGATTCATGATTCAATTCATGATTCATGATTCAAGATTCATGATTCAATTCATGATTCATGATTCATGATTCAATTCATGATTCAATTCATGAATCATGAATCAATTTATGATTCATGATTCATAATTTATGATTCAATTCATGATTCATGATTTAATTCATGATTCAATTCATGATTCAATTCATGATTCATGAATCAATTTATGATTCATGATTCTTGATTCATGATTCAAATCATGAATTATGATTCATAATTCATGATTCGATTCATGATTCATGATTCAATTCATGATTCATGATTCATGATTCAATTCATGATTCATGATTTATGATTCATGATTCAATAAATGATTCATGATTAAATTCATGATTCGATTCCTGATTCAATTCATGATTCATGATTCGATTTATGATTCATGATTCATAAATTCAATTCATGATTCATGATTCATGATTCAATTCAAGATTCATGATTCATAATTCAAATTATGATTCAATTCAAGATTCATGATTCAATTCATGATTCATGATTCGATTCATAATTCTTGATTCATGATTCATGATTCGATTCATGATTCATGATTCAAGATTCAATTCATATTTCATGATTCATGATTCAATTCATGATTCATGATTCATGATTCATGATTCAATTCATGATTCATGATTCAATTCATTATTCGATTCCTGATTCATTTCATGATTCATGATTCGATTTATGATTCTTATTCATGATTCAATTCATGATTCATGATAAATGATTCAATTCATGATTCAATTCATGATTCAATTCATGATTCATGATTCAATTCATGATTCATAAATCGAATCATGATTCATGATTCAATTCATGATTCAATTCATGATTCATGATTCGATTCATAATTCATGATTCAATTCATGATTCATGATTCATGATTCAATTCATGATTCATGATTCATGATTCATGATTCGATTCATGATTCATGATTCAATTCATGATTCATGATTCAAGATTCATGATTCATGATTCAAGATTCATGATTCAATTTATGATTCATGATTCATGATTCGATTCATGATTCATGATTCAATTCATGATTTATGATTCATGATTCAATTCATGATTCAATTCATGATTCATGAATCAATTTATGATTCATGATTCATGATTCGATTCATGATTCATGATTCAATTCATGATTCATGATTCATGATTCAATTCATGATTCATGATTTATGATTCATGATTCAATAAATGATTCATGATTCAATTCATGATTCGATTCCAGATTCAATTCATGATTCATGATTCGATTTATGATTCATGATTCATAAATTCAATTCATGATTCATGATTCAATTCAAGATTCATGATTCATGATTCAAATTATGATTCAATTCAAGATTCATGATTCGATTCATGATTCATGATTCAATTCATGATTCATGATTCAATTCATGATTCATGATTCAAATCATGATTCTTGATTCATGATTCATGATTCGATTCATGATTCATGATTCATGATTCAATTCATGATTCATGATTCATGATTCATGATTCAATTCATGATTCATGATTCGAATCATGATTCTTGATTCATGATTCATGATTCGATTCATGATAAATGATTCGATTCATGATTCATGATTCATGATTCAATTCATGATTCATGATTCATGATTCATGATTCAATTCATGATTCATGATTCAAATCATGATTCTTGATTCATGATTCATGATTCAATTCATGATTCATGATTCATGATTCATGATTCGATTCATGATTCATGATTCAATTCATGATTCATGATTCAAGATTCATGATTCAATTCATGATTCATGATTCATGATTAAATTCATGATTCAATTCATGATTCATGAATCAATTTATGATTCATGATTCATGATTTATGATTCAATTCATGATTCATGATTCATGATTTAATTCATGATTCAATTCATAATTCAATTCATGATTCAAGAATCAATTTATGATTCATGATTCATGATTCATGATTCAAATCATGAATTATGATTCATGATTCATGATTCGATTCATGATTCAATTCATGATTCATGATTCATGATTCAATTCATGATTCATGATTTATGATTCATGATTCAATAAATGATTCATGATTAAATTCATGATTCGATTCCTGATTCAATTCATGATTTATAAATTCAATTCATGATTCATGATTCATGATTCAATTCAAGATTCATGATTCATGATTCAAATTATGATTCAATTCAAGATTCATGATTCAATTCATGATTCATGATTCGATTAATATTCATGATTCATGATTCAATTCATGATTCATGATTCATGATTCATGATTCATGATTCGAATCATGATTCTTGATTCATGATTCATGATTCGATTCATGATTCATGATTAGATTCATAATTCATGATTCATGATTCAATTCATGATTCATGATTCGAATCATGATTCTTGATTCATGATTCGATTCATGATTCATGAATCAATTTATGATTCATGATTCATGATTCATGATTCAAATCATGAATTATGATTCATGATTCATGATTCGATTCATGATTCATGATTCATGATTTAATTCATGATTCAATTCATGATTCAATTCATGATTCATGAATCAATTTATGATTCATGATTCATGATTCGATTCATGATTCATGATTCAATTCATGATTCATGATTCATGATTCAATTCATGATTCATGATTTATGATTCATGATTCAATAAATGATTCATGATTCAATTCATGATTCGATTCCAGATTCAATTCATGATTCATGATTCGATTTATGATTCATGATTCATAAATTCAATTCATGATTCATGATTCAATTCAAGATTCATGATTCATGATTCAAATTATGATTCAATTCAAGATTCATGATTCGATTCATGATTCATGATTCAATTCATGATTCATGATTCATGATTCATGATTCAATTCATGATTCATGATTCAAATCATGATTCTTGATTCATGATTCATGATTCGATTCATGATTCATGATTCAATTCATGATTCATGATTCATGATTCATGATTCAATTCATGATTCATGATTCGAATCATGATTCTTGATTCATGATTCATGATTCGATTCATGATAAATGATTCGATTCATGATTCATGATTCATGATTCAATTCATGATTCATGATTCATGATTCATGATTCAATTCATGATTCATGATTCAAATCATGATTCTTGATTCATGATTCATGATTCAATTCATGATTCATGATTCAATTCATGATTCATGATTCATGATTCATGATTCGATTCATGATTCATGATTCAATTCATGATTCATGATTCATGATTAAATTCATGATTCAATTCATGATTCATGAATCAATTTATGATTCATGATTCATGATTTATGATTCAATTCATGATTCATGATTCATGATTTAATTCATGATTCAATTCATAATTCAATTCATGATTCAAGAATCAATTTATGATTCATGATTCATGATTCATGATTCAAATCATGAATTATGATTCATGATTCATGATTCGATTCATGATTCAATTCATGATTCATGATTCATGATTCAATTCATGATTCATGATTTATGATTCATGATTCAATAAATGATTCATGATTAAATTCATGATTCGATTCCTGATTCAATTCATGATTCATAAATTCAATTCATGATTCATGATTCATGATTCAATTCAAGATTCATGATTCATGATTCAAATTATGATTCAATTCAAGATTCATGATTCAATTCATGATTCATGATTCGATTAATATTCATGATTCATGATTCAATTCATGATTCATGATTCATGATTCATGATTCATGATTCGAATCATGATTCTTGATTCATGATTCATGATTCGATTCATGATTCATGATTAGATTCATAATTCATGATTCATGATTCAATTCATGATTCATGATTCGAATCATGATTCTTGATTCATGATTCATGATTCGATTCATGATTCATGAATCAATTTATGATTCATGATTCATGATTCATGATTCAAATCATGAATTATGATTCATGATTCATGATTCGATTCATGATTCATGATTCAATTCATGATACATGATTCATGATTTAATTCATGATTCATGATTTATGATTCATGATTCAATAAATGATTCACGATTAAATTCATGATTCGATTCCTGATTCAATTCATGATTCATAAATTCAATTCATGATTCATGATTCATGATTCAATTCAAGATTCATGATTCATGATTCAAATTATGATTCAATTCAAGATTCATGATTCAATTCATGATTCATGATTCGATTAATATTCATGATTCATGATTCATGATTCATGATTCGAATCATGATTCTTGATTCATGATTCATGATTCAATTCATGATTCATGATTTATGATTCATGATTCAATAAATGATTCATGATTAAATTCATGATTCGATTCCTGATTCAATTCATGATTCATGATTCGATTTATGATTCATGATTCATAAATTCAATTCATGATTCATGATTCATGATTCAATTCAAGATTCATGATTCATAATTCAAATTATGATTCAATTCAAGATTCATGATTCAATTCATGATTCATGATTCATGATTCATGATTCAATTCATGATTCATGATTCAAATCATGATTCTTGATTCATGATTCATGATTCATGATTCATGATTCAAGATTCAATTCATAATTCATGATTCATGATTCAATTCATGATTCATGCTTCATGATTGATGATTCAATTCATGATTCATGATTCAATTCATGATTGATGATTCAATTCATGATTCATGATTCATGATTCATGATTCGATTCATGATTCATGATTCAATTCATGATTCATGATTCAAGATTCATGATTCAATTCATGATTCATGATTCATGATTCAATTCATGATTCAATTCATGATTCATGAATCAATTTATGATTCATGATTCATGATTTATGATTCAATTCATGATTCATGATTCATGATTTAATTCATGATTCAATTCATGATTCAATTCATGATTCATGAATCAATTTATGATTCATGATTCATGATTCATGATTCAAATCATGAATTATGATTCATGATTCATGATTCGATTCATGATTCATGATTCAATTCATGATTCATGATTCATGATTCAATTCATGATTCATGATTTATGATTCATGATTCAATAAATGATTCATGATTAAATTCATGATTCGATTCCTGATTCAATTCATGATTCATAAATTCAATTCATGATTCATGATTCATGATTCAATTCAAGATTCATGATTCATGATTCAAATTATGATTCAATTCAAGATTCATGATTCAATTCATGATTCATGATTCGATTAATATTCATGATTCATGATTCAATTCATGATTCATGATTCATGATTCATGATTCATGATTCGAATCATGATTCTTGATTCATGATTCATGATTCAATTCATGATTCATGATTTATGATTCATGATTCAATAAATGATTCATGATTAAATTCATGATTCGATTCCTGATTCAATTCATGATTCATGATTCGATTTATGATTCATGATTCATAAATTCAATTCATGATTCATGATTCATGATTCAATTCAAGATTCATGATTCATAATTCAAATTATGATTCAATTCAAGATTCATGATTCAATTCATGATTCATGATTCGATTCATAATTCTTGATTCATGATTCATGATTCGATTCATGATTCATGATTCAAGATTCAATTCATATTTCATGATTCATGATTCAATTCATGATTCATGATTCATGATTCATGATTCAATTCATGATTCATGATTCAATTCATTATTCGATTCGTGATTCATTTCATGATTCATGATTCGATTTATGATTCTTATTCATGATTCAATTCATGATTCATGATAAATGATTCAATTCATGATTCAATTCATGATTCAATTCATGATTCATGATTCAATTCATGATTCATAAATCGAATCATGATTCATGATTCAATTCATGATTCAATTCATGATTCATGATTCGATTCATAATTCATGATTCAATTCATGATTCATGATTCAATTCATGATTCATGATTCATGATTCATGATTCGATTCATGATTCATGATTCAATTCATGATTCATGATTCAAGATTCATGATTCATGATTCAAGATTCATGATTCAATTTATGATTCATGATTCATGATTCGATTCATGATTCATGATTCAATTCATGATTCATGATTCAATTCATGATTCAATTCATGATTCATGAATCAATTTATGATTCATGATTCATGATTTATGATTCAATTCATGATTCATGATTCATGATTTAATTCATGATTCAATTCATGATTCAATTCATGATTCATGAATCAATTTATGATTCATGATTCATGATTCGATTCATGATTCATGATTCAATTCATGATTCATGATTCAATTCATGATTCATGATTTATGATTCATGATTCAATAAATGATTCATGATTCAATTCATGATTCGATTCCTGATTCAATTCATGATTCATGATTCGATTTATGATTCATGATTCATAAATTCAATTCATGATTCATGATTCAATTCAAGATTCATGATTCATGATTCAAATTATGATTCAATTCAAGATTCATGATTCGATTCATGATTCATGATTCAATTCATGATTCATGATTCATGATTCATGATTCAATTCATGATTCATGATTCGAATCATGATTCTTGATTCATGATTCATGATTCGATTCATGATTCATGATTCATGATTCAATTCATGATTCATGATTCATGATTCATGATTCAATTCATGATTCATGATTCGAATCATGATTCTTGATTCATGATTCATGATTCGATTCATGATTCATGATTCGATTCATGATTCATGATTCAATTCATGATTCATGATTCATGATTCATGATTCAATTCATGATTCATGATTCAAATCATGATTCTTGATTCATGATTCATGATTCATGATTCATGATTCAAGATTCAATTCATAATTCATGATTCATGATTCAATTCATGATTCATGCTTCATGATTGATGATTCAATTCATGATTCATGATTCAATTCATGATTCATGATTCAATTCATGATTCATGATTCATGATTCATGATTCGATTCATGATTCATGATTCAATTCATGATTCATGATTCAAGATTCATGATTCAATTCATGATTCATGATTCATGATTCAATTCATGATTCAATTCATGATTCATGAATCAATTTATGATTCATGATTCATGATTTATGATTCAATTCATGATTCATGATTCATGATTTAATTCATGATTCAATTCATGATTCAATTCATGATTCATGAATCAATTTATGATTCATGATTCATGATTCATGATTCAAATCATGAATTATGATTCATGATTCATGATTCGATTCATGATTCATGATTCAATTCATGATTCATGATTCATGATTCAATTCATGATTCATGATTTATGATTCATGATTCAATAAATGATTCATGATTAAATTCATGATTCGATTCCTGATTCAATTCATGATTCATAAATTCAATTCATGATTCATGATTCATGATTCAATTCAAGATTCATGATTCATGATTCAAATTATGATTCAATTCAAGATTCATGATTCAATTCATGATTCATGATTCGATTAATATTCATGATTCATGATTCAATTCATGATTCATGATTCATGATTCATGATTCATGATTCGAATCATGATTCTTGATTCATGATTCATGATTCGATTCATGATTCATGATTAGATTCATAATTCATGATTCATGATTCAATTCATGATTCATGATTCGAATCATGATTCTTGATTCATGATTCATGATTCGATTCATGATTCATGAATCAATTTATGATTCATGATTCATGATTCATGATTCAAATCATGAATTATGATTCATGATTCATGATTCGATTCATGATTCATGATTCAATTCATGATTCATGATTCATGATTTAATTCATGATTCATGATTTATGATTCATGATTCAATAAATGATTCACGATTAATTTCATGATTCGATTCCTGATTCAATTCATGATTCATAAATTCAATTCATGATTCATGATTCATGATACAATTCAAGATTCATGATTCATGATTCAAATTATGATTCAATTCAAGATTCATGATTCAATTCATGATTCATGATTCGATTAATATTCATGATTCATGATTCAATTCATGATTCATGATTCATGATTCATGATTCATGATTCGAATCATGATTCTTGATTCATGATTCATGATTCAATTCATGATTCATGATTTATGATTCATGATTCAATAAATGATTCATGATTAAATTCATGATTCGATTCCTGATTCAATTCATGATTCATGATTCGATTTATGATTCATGATTCATAAATTCAATTCATGATTCATGATTCATGATTCAATTCAAGATTCATGATTCATAATTCAAATTATGATTCAATTCAAGATTCATGATTCAATTCATGATTCATGATTCATGATTCATGATTCATGATTCAATTCATGATTCATGATTCAAATCATGATTCTTGATTCATGATTCATGATTCATGATTCATGATTCAAGATTCAATTCATAATTCATGATTCATGATTCAATTCATGATTCATGCTTCATGATTGATGATTCAATTCATGATTCATGATTCAATTCATGATTCATGATTCAATTCATGATTCATGATTCATGATTCATGATTCGATTCATGATTCATGATTCAATTCATGATTCATGATTCAAGATTCATGATTCAATTCATGATTCATGATTCATGATTCAATTCATGATTCAATTCATAATTCATGAATCAATTTATGATTCATGATTCATGATTTATGATTCAATTCATGATTCATGATTCATGATTTAATTCATGATTCAATTCATGATTCAATTCATGATTCATGAATCAATTTATGATTCATGATTCATGATTCATGATTCAAATCATGAATTATGATTCATGATTCATGATTCGATTCATGATTCATGATTCAATTCATGATTCATGATTCATGATTCAATTCATGATTCATGATTTATGATTCATGATTCAATAAATGATTCATGATTAAATTCATGATTCGATTCCTGATTCAATTCATGATTCATAAATTCAATTCATGATTCATGATTCATGATTCAATTCAAGATTCATGATTCATGATTCAAATTATGATTCAATTCAAGATTCATGATTCAATTCATGATTCATGATTCGATTAATATTCATGATTCATGATTCAATTCATGATTCATGATTCATGATTCATGATTCATGATTCGAATCATGATTCTTGATTCATGATTCATGATTCGATTCATGATTCATGATTAGATTCATAATTCATGATTCATGATTCAATTCATGATTCATGATTCGAATCATGATTCTTGATTCATGATTCATGATTCGATTCATGATTCATGAATCAATTTATGATTCATGATTCATGATTCATGATTCAAATCATGAATTATGATTCATGATTCATGATTCAATTCATGATTCATGATTCAATTCATGATTCATGATTCATGATTTAATTCATGATTCATGATTTATGATTCATGATTCAATAAATGATTCATGATTCAATTCATGATTCGATTCCTGATTCAATTCATGATTCATGATTCGATTTATGATTCATGATTCATAAATTCAATTCATGATTCATGATTCAATTCAAGATTCATGATTCATGATTCAAATTATGATTCAATTCAAGATTCATGATTCGATTCATGATTCATGATTCAATTCATGATTCATGATTCATGATTCATGATTCAATTCATGATTCATGATTCGAATCATGATTCTTGATTCATGATTCATGATTCGATTCATGATTCATGATTCATGATTCAATTCATGATTCATGATTCATGATTCATGATTCAATTCATGATTCATGATTCGAATCATGATTCTTGATTCATGATTCATGATTCGATTCATGATTCATGATTCGATTCATGATTCATGATTCAATTCATGATTCATGATTCATGATTCATGATTCAATTCATGATTCATGATTCAAATCATGATTCTTGATTCATGATTCATGATTCATGATTCATGATTCAAGATTCAATTCATAATTCATGATTCATGATTCAATTCATGATTCATGCTTCATGATTGATGATTCAATTCATGATTCATGATTCAATTCATGATTCATGATTCAATTCATGATTCATGATTCATGATTCATGATTCGATTCATGATTCATGATTCAATTCATGATTCATGATTCAAGATTCATGATTCAATTCATGATTCATGATTCATGATTCAATTCATGATTCAATTCATGATTCATGAATCAATTTATGATTCATGATTCATGATTTATGATTCAATTCATGATTCATGATTCATGATTTAATTCATGATTCAATTCATGATTCAATTCATGATTCATGAATCAATTTATGATTCATGATTCATGATTCATGATTCAAATCATGAATTATGATTCATGATTCATGATTCGATTCATGATTCATGATTCAATTCATGATTCATGATTCATGATTCAATTCATGATTCATGATTTATGATTCATGATTCAATAAATGATTCATGATTAAATTCATGATTCGATTCCTGATTCAATTCATGATTCATAAATTCAATTCATGATTCATGATTCATGATTCAATTCAAGATTCATGATTCATGATTCAAATTATGATTCAATTCAAGATTCATGATTCAATTCATGATTCATGATTCGATTAATATTCATGATTCATGATTCAATTCATGATTCATGATTCATGATTCGAATCATGATTCTTGATTCATGATTCATGATTCGATTCATGATTCATGATTAGATTCATAATTCATGATTCATGATTCAATTCATGATTCATGATTCGAATCATGATTCTTGATTCATGATTCATGATTCGATTCATGATTCATGAATCAATTTATGATTCATGATTCATGATTCATGATTCAAATCATGAATTATGATTCATGATTCATGATTCGATTCATGATTCATGATTCAATTCATGATTCATGATTCATGATTTAATTCATGATTCATGATTTATGATTCATGATTCAATAAATGATTCACGATTAAATTCATGATTCGATTCCTGATTCAATTCATGATTCATAAATTCAATTCATGATTCATGATTCATGATACAATTCAAGATTCATGATTCATGATTCAAATTATGATTCAATTCAAGATTCATGATTCAATTCATGATTCATGATTCGATTAATATTCATGATTCATGATTCAATTCATGATTCATGATTCATGATTCATGATTCATGATTCGAATCATGATTCTTGATTCATGATTCATGATTCAATTCATGATTCATGATTTATGATTCATGATTCAATAAATGATTCATGATTAAATTCATGATTCGATTCCTGATTCAATTCATGATTCATGATTCGATTTATGATTCATGATTCATAAATTCAATTCATGATTCATGATTCATGATTCAATTCAAGATTCATGATTCATAATTCAAATTATGATTCAATTCAAGATTCATGATTCAATTCATGATTCATGATTCATGATTCATGATTCATGATTCAATTCATGATTCATGATTCAAATCATGATTCTTGATTCATGATTCATGATTCATGATTCATGATTCAAGATTCAATTCATAATTCATGATTCATGATTCAATTCATGATTCATGCTTCATGATTGATGATTCAATTCATGATTCATGATTCAATTCATGATTCATGATTCAATTCATGATTCATGATTCGATTCATGATTCATGATTCAATTCATGATTCATGATTCAAGATTCATGATTCAATTCATGATTCATGATTCATGATTCAATTCATGATTCAATTCATAATTCATGAATCAATTTATGATTCATGATTCATGATTTATGATTCAATTCATGATTCATGATTCATGATTTAATTCATGATTCAATTCATGATTCAATTCATGATTCATGAATCAATTTATGATTCATGATTCATGATTCATGATTCAAATCATGAATTATGATTCATGATTCATGATTCGATTCATGATTCATGATTCAATTCATGATTCATGATTCATGATTCAATTCATGATTCATGATTTATGATTCATGATTCAATAAATGATTCATGATTAAATTCATGATTCGATTCCTGATTCAATTCATGATTCATAAATTCAATTCATGATTCATGATTCATGATTCAATTCAAGATTCATGATTCATGATTCAAATTATGATTCAATTCAAGATTCATGATTCAATTCATGATTCATGATTCGATTAATATTCATGATTCATGATTCAATTCATGATTCATGATTCATGATTCATGATTCATGATTCGAATCATGATTCTTGATTCATGATTCATGATTCGATTCATGATTCATGATTAGATTCATAATTCATGATTCATGATTCAATTCATGATTCATGATTCGAATCATGATTCTTGATTCATGATTCATGATTCGATTCATGATTCATGAATCAATTTATGATTCATGATTCATGATTCATGATTCAAATCATGAATTATGATTCATGATTCATGATTCGATTCATGATTCATGATTCAATTCATGATTCATGATTCATGATTTAATTCATGATTCATGATTTATGATTCATGATTCAATAAATGATTCACGATTAAATTCATGATTTGATTTCTGATTCAATTCATGATTCATAAATTCAATTCATGATTCATGATTCATGATTCAATTCAAGATTCATGATTCATGATTCAAATTATGATTCAATTCAAGATTCATGATTCAATTCATGATTCATGATTCGATTAATATTCATGATTCATGATTCGAATCATGATTCTTGATTCATGATTCATGATTCAATTCATGATTCATGATTTATGATTCATGATTCAATAAATGATTCATGATTAAATTCATGATTCGATTCCTGATTCAATTCATGATTCATGATTCGATTTATGATTCATGATTCATAAATTCAATTCATGATTCATGATTCATGATTCAATTCAAGATTCATGATTCATAATTCAAATTATGATTCAATTCAAGATTCATGATTCAATTCATGATTCATGATTCGATTCATAATTCTTGATTCATGATTCATGATTCGATTCATGATTCATGATTCAAGATTCAATTCATATTTCATGATTCATGATTCAATTCATGATTCATGATTCATGATTCATGATTCAATTCATGATTCATGATTCAATTCATTATTCGATTCCTGATTCATTTCATGATTCATGATTCGATTTATGATTCTTATTCATGATTCAATTCATGATTCATGATAAATGATTCAATTCATGATTCAATTCATGATTCAATTCATGATTCATGATTCAATTCATGATTCATAAATCGAATCATGATTCATGATTCAATTCATGATTCAATTCATGATTCATGATTCGATTCATAATTCATGATTCAATTCATGATTCATGATTCATGATTCAATTCATGATTCATGATTCATGATTCATGATTCGATTCATGATTCATGATTCAATTCATGATTCATGATTCAAGATTCATGATTCATGATTCAAGATTCATGATTCAATTTATGATTCATGATTCATGATTCGATTCATGATTCATGATTCAATTCATGATTCATGATTCAATTCATGATTCAATTCATGATTCATGAATCAATTTATGATTCATTATTCATGATTTATGATTCAATTCATGATTCATGATTCATGATTTAATTCATGATTCAATTCATGATTCAATTCATGATTCATTAATCAATTTATGATTCATGATTCATGATTCGATTCATGATTCATGATTCAATTCATGATTCATGATTCATGATTCAATTCATGATTCATGATTTATGATTCATGATTCAATAAATGATTCATGATTCAATTCATGATTCGATTCCTGATTCAATTCATGATTCATGATTCGATTTATGATTCATGATTCATAAATTCAATTCATGATTCATGATTCAATTCAAGATTCATGATTCATGATTCAAATTATGATTCAATTCAAGATTCATGATTCGATTCATGATTCATGATTCAATTCATGATTCATGATTCATGATTCATGATTCAATTCATGATTCATGATTCGAATCATGATTCTTGATTCATGATTCATGATTCGATTCATGATTCATGATTCGATTCATGATTCATGATTCAATTCATGATTCATGATTCATGATTCATGATTCAATTCATGATTCATGATTCAAATCATGATTCTTGATTCATGATTCATGATTCATGATTCATGATTCAAGATTCAATTCATAATTCATGATTCATGATTCAATTCATGATTCATGCTTCATGATTGATGAATCAATTCATGATTCATGATTCAATTCATGATTCATGATTCAATTCATGATTCATGATTCATGATTCATGATTCGATTCATGATTCATGATTCAATTCATGATTCATGATTCAAGATTCATGATTCAATTCATGATTCATGATTCATGATTCAATTCATGATTCAATTCATGATTCATGAATCAATTTATGATTCATGATTCATGATTTATGATTCAATTCATGATTCATGATTCATGATTCAAATCATGAATTATGATTCATGATTCATGATTCGATTCATGATTCATGATTCAATTCATGATTCATGATTCATGATTCAATTCATGATTCATGATTTATGATTCATGATTCAATAAATGATTCATGATTAAATTCATGATTCGATTCCTGATTCAATTCATGATTCATAAATTCAATTCATGATTCATGATTCATGATTCAATTCAAGATTCATGATTCATGATTTAAATTATGATTCAATTCAAGATTCATGATTCAATTCATGATTCATGATTCGATTAATATTCATGATTCATGATTCAATTCATGATTCATGATTCATGATTCATGATTCATGATTCGAATCATGATTCTTGATTCATGATTCATGATTCGATTCATGATTCATGATTAGATTCATAATTCATGATTCATGATTCAATTCATGATTCATGATTCGAATCATGATTCTTGATTCATGATTCATGATTCGAATCATGATTCTTGATTCATGATTCATGATTCGATTCATGATTCATGAATCAATTTATGATTCATGATTCATGATTCATGATTCAAATCATGAATTATGATTCATGATTCATGATTCGATTCATGATTCATGATTCAATTCATGATTCATGATTCATGATTCAATTCATGATTCATGATTCATGATTCAATTCATGATTCATGATTTATGATTCATGATTCAATAAATGATTCACGATTAAATTCATGATTCGATTCCTGATTCAATTCATGATTCATAAATTCAATTCATGATTCATGATTCATGATTCAATTCAAGATTCATGATTCATGATTCAAATTATGATTCAATTCAAGATTCATGATTCAATTCATGATTCATGATTCGATTAATATTCATGATTCATGATTCAATTCATGATTCATGATTCATGATTCATGATTCATGATTCGAATCATGATTCTTGATTCATGATTCATGATTCAATTCATGATTCATGATTTATGATTCATGATTCAATAAATGATTCATGATTAAATTCATGATTCGATTCCTGATTCAATTCATGATTCATGATTCGATTTATGATTCATGATTCATAAATTCAATTCATGATTCATGATTCATGATTCAATTCAAGATTCATGATTCATAATTCAAATTATGATTCAATTCAAGATTCATGATTCAATTCATGATTCATGATTCGATTCATAATTCTTGATTCATGATTCATGATTCGATTCATGATTCATGATTCAAGATTCAATTCATATTTCATGATTCATGATTCAATTCATGATTCATGATTCATGATTCAATTCATGATTCATGATTCAATTCATTATTCGATTCCTGATTCATTTCATGATTCATGATTCGATTTATGATTCTTATTCATGATTCAATTCATGATTCATGATAAATGATTCAATTCATGATTCAAATTATGATTCAATTCATGATTCATGATTCAATTCATGATTCATAAATCGAATCATGATTCATGATTCAATTCATGATTCAATTCATGATTCATGATTCGATTCATAATTCATGATTCAATTCATGATTCATGATTCATGATTCGATTCATGATTCATGATTCAATTCATGATTCATGATTCAAGATTCATGATTCATGATTCAAGATTCATGATTCAATTTATGATTCATGATTCATGATTCGATTCATGATTCATGATTCAATTCATGATTCATGATTCATGATTCAATTCATGATTCATGATTCAATTCATGATTCAATTCATGATTCATGAATCAATTTATGATTCATGATTCATGATTTATGATTCAATTCATGATTCATGATTCATGATTTAATTCATGATTCAATTCATGATTCAATTCATGATTCATAAATCAATTTATGATTCATGATTCATGATTCGATTCATGATTCATGATTCAATTCATGATTCATGATTCATGATTCAATTCATGATTCATGATTTATGATTCATGATTCAATAAATGATTCATGATTCAATTCATGATTCGATTCCTGATTCAATTCATGATTCATGATTCGATTTATGATTCATGATTCATAAATTCAATTCATGATTCATGATTCAATTCAAGATTCATGATTCATGATTCAAATTATGATTCAATTCAAGATTCATGATTCGATTCATGATTCATGATTCAATTCATGATTCATGATTCATGATTCATGATTCAATTCATGATTCATGATTCGAATCATGATTCTTGATTCATGATTCATGATTCGATTCATGATTCATGATTCATGATTCAATTCATGATTCATGATTCATGATTCATGATTCAATTCATGATTCATGATTCGAATCATGATTCTTGATTCATGATTCATGATTCGATTCATGATTCATGATTCGATTCATGATTCATGATTCATGATTCAATTCATGATTCATGATTCATGATTCATGATTCAATTCATGATTCATGATTCAAATCATGATTCTTGATTCATGATTCATGATTCATGATTCATGATTCAAGATTCAATTCATAATTCATGATTCATGATTCAATTCATGATTCATGCTTCATGATTGATGATTCAATTCATGATTCATGATTCAATTCATGATTCATGATTCAATTCATGATTCATGATTCATGATTCATGATTCGATTCATGATTCATGATTCAATTCATGATTCATGATTCAAGATTCATGATTCAATTCATGATTCATGATTCATGATTCAATTCATGATTGAATTCATGATTCATGAATCAATTTATGATTCATGATTCATGATTTATGATTCAATTCATGATTCATGATTCATGATTTAATTCATGATTCAATTCATGATTCAATTCATGATTCATGAATCAATTTATGATTCATGATTCATGATTCATGATTCAAATCATGAATTATGATTCATGATTCATGATTCGATTCATGATTCATGATTCAATTCATGATTCATGATTCATGATTCAATTCATGATTCATGATTTATGATTCATGATTCAATAAATGATTCATGATTAAATTCATGATTCGATTCCTGATTCAATTCATGATTCATAAATTCAATTCATGATTCATGATTCATGATTCAATTCAAGATTCATGATTCATGATTCAAATTATGATTCAATTCAAGATTCATGATTCAATTCATGATTCATGATTCGATTAATATTCATGATTCATGATTCAATTCATGATTCATGATTCATGATTCATGATTCATGATTCGAATCATGATTCTTGATTCATGATTCATGATTCGATTCATGATTCATGATTAGATTCATAATTCATGATTCATGATTCAATTCATGATTCATGATTCGAATCATGATTCTTGATTCATGATTCATGATTCGATTCATGATTCATGAATCAATTTATGATTCATGATTCATGATTCATGATTCAAATCATGAATTATGATTCATGATTCATGATTCGATTCATGATTCATGATTCAATTCATGATTCATGATTCATGATTCAACTCATGATTCATGATTTATGATTCATGATTCAATAAATGATTCATGATTAAATTCATGATTCGATTCCTGATTCAATTCATGATTTATAAATTCAATTCATGATTCATGATTCATGATTCAATTCAAGATTCATGATTCATGATTCAAATTATGATTCAATTCAAGATTCATGATTCAATTCATGATTCATGATTCGATTAATATTCATGATTCATGATTCAATTCATGATTCATGATTCATGATTCATGATTCATGATTCGAATCATGATTCTTGATTCATGATTCATGATTAGATTCATAATTCATGATTCATGATTCAATTCATGATTCATGATTCGAATCATGATTCTTGATTCATGATTCATGATTCGATTCATGATTCATGATTCAAGATTCAAATCATAATTCATGATTCATGATTCAATTCATGATTCATGCTTCATGATTGATGATTCAATTCATGATTCATGCTTCATGATTCATGATTCAATTCATGATTCATGATTCAATTCATGATTCATGATTCAATTCATGATTCATGATTCAATTCATGATTCATGATTCAATTCATGATTCGATTCCTGATTCATTTCATGATTCATGATTCGATTTATGATTCTTGATTCATGATTCAATTCATGATTCATGATTCGATTCATGATTCATGATTAGTGATTCAATTCATAATTCAATTCATGATTCAATTCATGATTCATGATTCAATTCATGATTCAATTCATGATTCATGATTCGATTCATGATTCATAATTCAATTCATGATTCATATTTCATGATTCAACTCATGATTCATGATTCATGATTGATTATTCGATTCATGATTCATGATTCAATTCATGATTTATGATTCAAGATTCATGATTCAATTCATGATTCATGATTCGATTCATGAATCATGATTCAATTCATGATTCATGATTCATGATTCAATTCATGATTTATGATTCGATTCATGATTCATGATTCATGATTCAATTCATGATTCATGATAAATGATTCATGATTCAATTCATGAATCAATTCATGATTCATGAATCAATTTATGATTCATTATTCATGATTCAATTCATGATTCATGATAAATGATTCATGATTCAATTCATGAATCAATTCATGATTCATGAATCATGATTTATGATTCATGATTCAATTCATGATTCATGATTCAATTCATGATTCGATTCCTGATTCAATTCATGATTCATGATTCGATTTATGATTCATGATTCATAAATTCAATTCATGATTCATGATTCAATTCATGATTCATGATTCATGATTCATGATTTGATTCATAATTCATGATTAATGATTCAATTCATGATTCAATTCAAGATTCATGATTCGATTCATGATTCATGATTCAATTCATGATTCATGATTCAATTCATGATTCATGATTCATAATTCATGATTCATGATTCAATTCATGATTCATGATTCATGATTCATGATTCATTTCATGATTCATGATTCGATTCATGATTCAATTCATGATTCAATTCATGATTCATAATTCATGATTCATGATTCAATTCATGATTCATGATTCATGATTCATGATTCATGATTCATGATTCATTTCATGATTCATGATTCGATTCATGATTCAATTCATGATTCAATTCATAAATCATGGTTCATGATTCGATTCATGATTCAATTCAAGATTCATG
Organism: Mixophyes fleayi; assembly: GCF_038048845.1. Classification (NCBI taxonomy): domain Eukaryota; kingdom Metazoa; phylum Chordata; class Amphibia; order Anura; family Limnodynastidae; genus Mixophyes; species Mixophyes fleayi. The sequence continues at coordinate 5,174 of NW_027447583.1, read as the reverse complement.
ATTCGATTCATGATTCATGATTCGATTCATGATTCATGATTCGATTCATGATTCATGATTCGATTCATGATTCATGATTCGATTCATGATTCATTTCATGATTCATGATTCGATTCATGATTCAATTCATGATTCAATTCATGATTCATGATTCATGATTCGATTCATGATTCATGATTCATGATTCAATTCATGATTCATGATTCATGATTCAATTCATGATTCATGATTCATGATTCCTGATTCAATTCATGATTCATGATTCGAATCATGATTCATGATTCATAAATTCAATTCATGATTCATGATTCATGATTCAATTCAAGATTCATGATTCATGATTCAAATTATGATTCAATTCAAGATTCATGATTCGATTCATAATTCAAATTATGATTCAATTCAAGATTCATGATTCGATTCATGATTCAAATTATGATTCAATTCATGATTCAATTCATGATTCAATTCATGATTCATTTCATGATTCAATTCATGATTCATGATTCGATTCATGATTCATGATTCGATTCATGATTCATGATTCAATTCATGATTCAATTCATGATTCATGATTCGATTCATGATTCAATTCATGATTCATGATTCATGATTCAATTCATGATTCATGATTCATGATTCAATTCATGATTCATGATTCAATTCATGATTCATGATTCATGATTAAATTCATGATTCAATTCATGATTCATGAATCAATTTATGATTCATGAATCAATTTATGATTCATGATTCATGATTTATGATTCAATTCATTAATCATGATTCATGATTCATTATTCATGATTTAATTCATGATTCAATTCATGATTCAATTCATGATTCATGAATCAATTTATGATTCATGATTCATAATTCATGATTCAAATCATGAATTATGATTCATGATTCATGATTCATGATTCGATTCATTATTCATGATTCAATTCATGATTCATGATTCAATTCATGATTCATGATTTATGATTCATGATTCAATAAATGATTCATGATTCAATTCATGATTCAATTCCTTATTTAATTCATGATTCATGATTCGATTTATGATTCATGATTCATGATTCAAATTATGATTCAATTCAAGATTCATGATTCGATTCATGATTCATGATTCGATTCATGATTCATGATTCGATTCATGATTCATGATTCATGATTCAATTCATGATTCATGATTCATGATTCATGATTCAATTCATGATTCATGATTCGAATCATGATTCTTGATTCATGATTCATGATTCGATTCATGATTCATGATTTAAGATTCAATTCATAATTCATGATTGATGATTCAATTCATGATTCATGCTTCATGATTGATGATTCAATTCATGATTCATGATTCAATTCATGATTCATGATTCAATTCATGATTCAATTCCTGATTCATTTCATGATTCATGATTCGATTTATGATTCTTGATTCATGATTCAATTCATGATTCATGATTCAATTCATTATTCGATTCCTGATTCAATTCATTATTCGATTCCTGATTCATTTCATGATTCATGATTCTTATTCATGATTCAATTCATGATTCATGATTCAATTCATGATTCATGACTAATGATTCAATTCATGATTCAATTCATGATTCAATTCATGATTCAATTCATGATTCATCATTCATTTCATGATTCAATTCATGATTCATGATTCGATTCATTAATCATGATTCAATTCATGATTCAATTCATGATTCATGATTCGATTCATTAATCATGATTCAATTCATGATTCAATTCATGATTCATGATTCGATTCATGATTCATGATTCAATTCATGATTCATGATTCAAGATTCATGATTCAATTCATGATTCATGATTCATGATTCAATTCATGATTCATGATTCATGATTCATGATTCATTTCATGATTCATGATTCGATTCATGATTCAATTCATGATTCAATTCATGATTCATAATTCATGATTCATGATTCAATTCATGATTCATGATTCATGATTCATGATTCATGATTCATGATTCATTTCATGATTCATGATTCGATTCATGATTCAATTCATGATTCAATTCATAAATCATGGTTCATGATTCGATTCATGATTCAATTCAAGATTCATGATTCGATTCATGATTCATGATTCGATTCATGATTCATGATTCGATTCATGATTCATGATTCGATTCATGATTCATGATTCGATTCATGATTCATTTCATGATTCATGATTCGATTCATGATTCAATTCATGATTCAATTCATGATTCATGATTCATGATTCGATTCATGATTCATGATTCATGATTCAATTCATGATTCATGATTCATGATTCAATTCATGATTCATGATTCATGATTCCTGATTCAATTCATGATTCATGATTCGAATCATGATTCATGATTCATAAATTCAATTCATGATTCATGATTCATGATTCAATTCAAGATTCATGATTCATGATTCAAATTATGATTCAATTCAAGATTCATGATTCGATTCATGATTCAAATTATGATTCAATTCAAGATTCATGATTCGATTCATGATTCAAATTATGATTCAATTCATGATTCAATTCATGATTCAATTCATGATTCATGATTCATTTCATGATTCAATTCATGATTCATGATTCGATTCATGATTCATGATTCGATTCATGATTCATGATTCAATTCATGATTCAATTCATGATTCATGATTCGATTCATGATTCAATTCATGATTCATGATTCATGATTCAATTCATGATTCATGATTCAATTCATGATTCATGATTCATGATTAAATTCATGATTCAATTCATGATTCATGAATCAATTTATGATTCATGAATCAATTTATGATTCATGATTCATGATTTATGATTCAATTCATTAATCATGATTCATGATTCATTATTCATGATTTAATTCATGATTCAATTCATGATTCAATTCATGATTCATGAATCAATTTATGATTCATGATTCATAATTCATGATTCAAATCATGAATTATGATTCATGATTCATGATTCATGATTCGATTCATTATTCATGATTCAATTCATGATTCATGATTCAATTCAAGATTCATGATTTATGATTCATGATTCAATAAATGATTCATGATTCAATTCATGATTCAATTCCTTATTTAATTCATGATTCATGATTCGATTTATGATTCATGATTCATGATTCAAATTATGATTCAATTCAAGATTCATGATTCGATTCATGATTCATGATTCGATTCATGATTCATGATTCGATTCATGATTCATGATTCATGATTCAATTCATGATTCATGATTCATGATTCATGATTCAATTCATGATTCATGATTCGAATCATGATTCTTGATTCATGATTCATGATTCGATTCATGATTCATGATTTAAGATTCAATTCATAATTCATGATTGATGATTCAATTCATGATTCATGCTTCATGATTGATGATTCAATTCATGATTCATGATTCAATTCATGATTCATGATTCAATTCATGATTCAATTCCTGATTCATTTCATGATTCATGATTTGATTTATGATTCTTGATTCATGATTCAATTCATGATTCATGATTCAATTCATTATTCGATTCCTGATTCAATTCATTATTCGATTCCTGATTCATTTCATGATTCATGATTCTTATTCATGATTCAATTCATGATTCATGATTCAATTCATGATTCATGACTAATGATTCAATTCATGATTCAATTCATGATTCAATTCATGATTCAATTCATGATTCATCATTCATTTCATGATTCAATTCATGATTCATGATTCGATTCATTAATCATGATTCAATTCATGATTCAATTCATGATTCATGATTCGATTCATTAATCATGATTCAATTCATGATTCAATTCATGATTCATGATTCGATTCATGATTCATGATTCAATTCATGATTCATGATTCAAGATTCATGATTCAATTCATGATTCATGATTCATGATTCAATTCATGATTCATGATTCATGATTCATGATTCATTTCATGATTCATGATTCGATTCATGATTCAATTCATGATTCAATTCATGATTCATAATTCATGATTCATGATTCAATTCATGATTCATGATTCATGATTCATGATTCATGATTCATGATTCATGATTCATTTCATGATTCATGATTCGATTCATGATTCAATTCATGATTCAATTCATAAATCATGGTTCATGATTCGATTCATGATTCAATTCAAGATTCATGATTCGATTCATGATTCATGATTCGATTCATGATTCATGATTCGATTCATGATTCATGATTCGATTCATGATTCATGATTCGATTCATGATTCATTTCATGATTCATGATTCGATTCATGATTCAATTCATGATTCAATTCATGATTCATGATTCATGATTCGATTCATGATTCATGATTCATGATTCAATTCATGATTCATGATTCATGATTCAATTCATGATTCATGATTCATGATTCCTGATTCAATTCATGATTCATGATTCGAATCATGATTCATGATTCATAAATTCAATTCATGATTCATGATTCATGATTCAATTCAAGATTCATGATTCATGATTCAAATTATGATTCAATTCAAGATTCATGATTCGATTCATGATTCAAATTATGATTCAATTCAAGATTCATGATTCGATTCATGATTCAAATTATGATTCAATTCATGATTCAATTCATGATTCAATTCATGATTCATGATTCATTTCATGATTCAATTCATGATTCATGATTCGATTCATGATTCATGATTCGATTCATGATTCATGATTCAATTCATGATTCAATTCATGATTCATGATTCGATTCATGATTCAATTCATGATTCATGATTCATGATTCAATTCATGATTCATGATTCAATTCATGATTCATGATTCATGATTAAATTCATGATTCAATTCATGATTCATGAATCAATTTATGATTCATGAATCAATTTATGATTCATGATTCATGATTTATGATTCAATTCATTAATCATGATTCATGATTCATGATTCATGATTTAATTCATGATTCAATTCATGATTCAATTCATGATTCATGAATCAATTTATGATTCATGATTCATAATTCATGATTCAAATCATGAATTATGATTCATGATTCATGATTCATGATTCGATTCATTATTCATGATTCAATTCATGATTCATGATTCAATTCAA